>NW_026944382.1:0-1040 GCF_022695815.1 Exophiala viscosa | reverse complement strand
TAGGCTGAAAGGTGTCTCTTCTTCAGCGCCGCGTATCTGGCGCAAACTCAATCGCTTATCGTAGCGCCTGCGAGTCTGACCGGAGTTGAGATTACCAGAATGTTGTATCTCAGGAATGGCAAATGAAAGTTGCCTCTTCCGAATTGGCTCCGTTGTTATACTCGATCCAGGGGTGGCGCTGACTGCTTTGGGGTCCAGCTGTGACACATCACGATCGTCAGGCGTGTTGGTAGTCGTTGCCTCTGGGGCTGCGGCAGGTACATCATCCTGAACTGCAGCTGTGCTGTGCTTCGGCTTTGCGGTGGCTGGGTCCGTGGTATTTCCACTGCGATGCGAGGAAACCGAGGCGTTCACGCTTTTGGCGCGATCCTCAGGTTCGTCATCTGTGGTCGATTTTTCATCGATGCTGGAAATTCCAGTGTCAGACGATATCTCGGTGCTGTCTTCATCACTGTCCCCATCGCTGTCCGAATCACTGTCCGGCATGGGCTCATTTGTGAAGTCCTCAAACCCTACATCGTCGAACTGTACTTCAGGTTGAAACTGCGTCCCGAAATGAGATGTCTTACGGTCCCTTCCGGATCCCACGGGTGCCTGGCTGGCAAAGTCTCGCACTGCAACCATTTCGCTTTGTTGAGTGGGAGCAGGATTTGTCTTTTCGGAATGACACGCTTCTTCCGACTCTTGGAGGTACCTCTGAGTGTTCGCGCCATCGCCTCCTGATATTACAGACATTTTTCGATGGATCCAGCTTACAACCGAGGCTCGTCTTGCTGCCATTGGGTCTAGGTGTTCAGAATCCATCGATGCGCGACGACTGGTCTGCCGCGGGTCTTGCTCTTGTGATGAGATCGATGCACTCCTATGACTGTTTGCATAACCATCGTGGTTTGAGCGGATCGAGTGGGCCCGTGTCGATGGCAAGATGCTTCCTGTGCTCTCCAGAGAGTGACGTTCGCTGTGACCTGAGCGATGCCAGCGTCGCTTAGCAGCACCAGGCTGGGAGAAAGACACCTCAGAGAACAGAACAGTCGGATCCT
>NW_026944380.1:0-1186 GCF_022695815.1 Exophiala viscosa | reverse complement strand
AGTCAATCAATTTGTCAGCGGGTATTGCGTCGAAAATGGCTCGCAATTTCTCATCCCATCCGTCAACAACGTTGAGGAGATCTTCTTTGCGGCCTGGTAAACTCCATGACTCTTCCACCGTGTAGGTGTCCTGTGCAAAGGCCGAATGAACACGGGATCCATATGTAAAGCTAGGAATCACAATCATACCTTGTGCGTGCAAAAACATGCCAGCCATTGCAACTTTACGTTGGTCATGACAAGAGCATGTACATCTGGGCCGATCCACACCCAGTATCGGTCCTCCTTTGCGTTTATGATGTCGTCCAATAAAGGGTTCTTCGGCAACGCAGCGACAGGAAACCAACAACGATAGGCTGCAAACCCGCTCGATCTTGAGTTCTCGGGATTCTTCAAGATCAGGGCCCTTGCTTTGCTGTGAACGCCGTCGGCTGCAATCACAGCATCTGCCGTGATCTTCTCGTCGCCCACATAGACACCAGCTTCGTGTTCATTCTCGAAAAACTGGGTAACTCGAGTCCCGAACTTGACCTGCACGCCGATGGATGCAGCATAATCGTAAATGAGCTTGTGTGCCCTGCCACGGCTTGGGTAGAGAATTGGAAAACCGTCATACTCCCCAGGTAACTTCTGCTTGAGAATGAGGCTGCCGTGGGAGTCCTGCAACTCCAAGGATTTGGGTCGCGCTGAGTCTTCGGCAATCTTTTCTAATACATTACCCCATTTCGCCAGGATCTTGGTAACATTTGAGGGCATTTGAATGGTGTCGCCTGTTTGATAATTATTAGATCTCTTCACAATGGTTTTGACGAAGTTGAGGTACTCACCTTGCTCGGTGAGCGCCTTAGTGCTCTCGAATACCATGACGTTGACGCCTTTCCTCCTTAGTTCGATGGCGCTGGTAAGACCTCCATAGCCCGCGCCCACCACAATCACGGTAACATCATTGAGCTTTCCCATCGTGCGAATTTGGATGGAGAGATGACAAGGCAAAGCTCGTCCTTTAGGGCTCTGCGTGTTGGTACGAAGCAGAATGTCGTCTTTGTGCCGTTCTTCTGCAGCAAGACCTAGGTTTATGATCGATACTTCCAACAATGGACGCGGTGCTTTTCTTAAATTCCAGAATATTGCACGTGGTCAAACCATATGTGACAATTTTGATGACAGTCTTGTGTCGTCCGCATAT
>NW_026944379.1:0-1533 GCF_022695815.1 Exophiala viscosa | reverse complement strand
TCTCGACCAGTTGACCCAGCTCTAAAATCTCGACCAGTTGACCCAGCTTGACTGGGGGACCTCAGCAGGGGACCCCTCGATCACGGCAGTATCGTGCATCAAAGTATCAGGGGACCCGGGTCTGTGAAATTTGGGTCTCATATATTGCGGGCCCGCAATCGACGTTTTTTTCCGGATCCCCCATACAAATGAGTCCCCCTTTTCGACCTGTTTTGAACACGGAACATATTTTCACGAAAAAAAAGTCGATTTGAGCGTGGTGAGTATGTATGAGAGGGGGTTGTCGGCCAGACAGTCGGTGGCCCCTTCTCAAGTCGATTGTGGGAGAAAATTTGCTTGGGGGTAGATGGACAAGCTGGGGGGCATGGGTGACCGCTAAGATCTACCACTGGTGTGCTGATTAACTGAGAACTCTTTCAATAGAGCAGTGGGCTCCAGTGGTGGTATGGCGGGGGTTGCCTAATGCTTTCTGGGGAGTCTTCGCCCGGGTGTCGTCGTCGTCGAGGGCTTCCACTGGTGGGCTGATCAACGGTAAAACCGCCTTAGGCCCTTAGGGACCTAGGGCGGCCGCTTCATTGCTGGCAGTTGGGCTACAGTGGTCGTACCGAGGGGGCGCGCGGGACCTGGGACTCTCTTCTTTTCGAGGCCTTCTCTCACGCGGGAGGATGCAGGTTAGGCGCGGCGCTGAGACCCGTCACCCCGAGGACATTACGCCTTCGGGGTTCGACGGTTGTATCGAGGTAGCGTGCCCGGCTTCGCGGGTGCCCAAAACACACACACACACACGCGGTCACACGCAAAACAACGTTCGCACTTGCCCGATTTCTTACCTACGGCTGACCGGTCTTCGACTCCAGCCCAGGAAGAGATTTACCCCCGGAGGTCACGGACCGATGGGGAGTCAAATCCGAGTTCGATCTCATCACTCGGTAACATTAGAGGTCTGTGGATGACTGGCCTTTGGCTATGATTCTTACGTTAGATCTTGGGAGGTAAGCTGTCGTCGATAGCCGTCGGGGACCCTTAAAACGGTCCTTTCGACGTGATCGTAGGCAGTATCCTCCTCTCGAGGCGTGTATGTCACAGCCTCGCGGACGCCCCTTGGGGGGCCGAAGCGAGTTTTGCTGGGGCGGACCACGGCTTGGGGAACTCAGTGGAGGCAATTGGATGACCTGTGGACGGCCACCTCTTCACGGGGGCGGTGCGGTCACACGGTCGGGCGCGTTCTCTCTTCGGGGGGGACCGTCCTAACCTTGGATTATCTTCTGTCCCTTGTCGCCTCGGCGGCGGGGATCGAGTCGCGGTCTCCCGGGGGTCCTTTGGACTCTCAGGGGGGCCCGGCCTGCAAGGTAGTTACCTGGTTGATTCTGCCAGTAGTCATATGCTTGTCTCAAAGATTAAGCCATGCATGTCTAAGTATAAGCAATCATACTGTGAAACTGCGAATGGCTCATTAAATCAGTTATCGTTTATTTGATAGTACCTTTACCTGGATAACCGTGGTAATTCTAGAGCTAATACATGCAAAAAACC
>NW_026944378.1:0-1848 GCF_022695815.1 Exophiala viscosa | reverse complement strand
CCTCCCAACCCTATGTTTACTGTACCATGTGTTGCTTCGGCGGGACCGTCTTCACGACCGCCGGAGGGCCGTAAAACGTCCTCTGGCCCGCGCCCGCCGATGGCCCCCCATCAAAAAATTCTGAATAACCATGCCTATATTGTCTGAGTAATACATAAAAATTAAAAGCAAAACTTTCAACAACGGATCTCTTGGTTCTGGCATCGATGAAGAACGCAGCGAAATGCGATAAGTAATGCGAATTGCAGAATTCCAGTGAGTCATCGAATCTTTGAACGCACATTGCGCCCTTTGGTATTCCGAAGGGCATGCCTGTTCGAGCGTCATTTTCACCCCTCGAGCCCCCGGGCTTGGTTTTGGACGGCTTGGTTTCGGCATCGCCTCGACCCCTCCTAAAGATAATGACGGCGGCCTCGTTGGACCCCCGGTACACTGAGCTTCTTAACTGAGCACGTATCGGATCTAGGGTTTGCGGGACACGGTCTTTAACCCCCCTTTTTTTCTAAGGTTGACCTCGGATCAGGTAGGAATACCCGCTGAACTTAAGCATATCAATAAGCGGAGGAAAAGAAACCAACAGGGATTGCCTCAGTAACGGCGAGTGAAGCGGCAACAGCTCAAATTTGAAATCTGGCCTCTTTGGGGTCCGAGTTGTAATTTGTAGAGGATGTTTCGGGTACCGCCTCGGTCTAAATTTCTTGGAACAGAATGTCAGAGAGGGTGAGAATCCCGTCTTGGACCGGCGGTAGGGCCCATGTGAAACTCCTTCGACGAGTCGAGTTGTTTGGGAATGCAGCTCAAAATGGGTGGTATATTTCATCTAAAGCTAAATATTGGCCAGAGACCGATAGCGCACAAGTAGAGTGATCGAAAGATGAAAAGAACTTTGAAAAGAGAGTTAAACAGTATGTGAAATTGTTGAAAGGGAAGCGCTTGCAACCAGACTTGAGCGCGGCGGTTCCCCCTTCCTTTTGGTTGGGTTACTCCGTCGTGTCCAGGCCAACATCGGTTCTGGGGGTCGGTCAAAGGCTTGGGGAATGTACCTACGTCTTCGGGCGTAGACTTATAGCCCCGAGTGTCATGCGACCTCCCGGGACCGAGGAACGCGCTTCGGCTCGGATGTTGGCGTAATGGTTGTAAGCGGCCCGTCTTGAAACACGGACCAAGGAGTCTAACATCTATGCGAGTGTTTGGGTGTCAAACCCGGAACGCGGAATGAAAGTGAACGGAGGTAGGAAGCTTCGGCTGCACTATCGACCGATCCTGATGTCTTCGGATGGATTTGAGTAAGAGCATAGCTGTTGGGACCCGAAAGATGGTGAACTATGCCTGAATAGGGTGAAGCCAGAGGAAACTCTGGTGGAGGCTCGCAGCGGTTCTGACGTGCAAATCGATCGTCAAATTTGGGTATAGGGGCGAAAGACTAATCGAACCATTAACGTAACCAAAGTTATAATCACAAATTATAAGCTACTCGGTGGTTAAGTGTGGCCTCGAAAGAGGGCGCAAGTGCCTTGTTCTGGCGCGACACTATCAAATTGCGGGGACTCCCTAAAGCTTCGACGACCGCCTCACCTGTGAAAGCGGGTGTTAGGCACCAGGTTAATGACCTCGGGCATGGTAATACTGTCGAAGATGTTTAACAATGGGTAATCCGCAGCCAAGTCCTACGGGGGGCGTCACAGCCCCCTAGGGATGCAGTTCACAGACTAAATGGTAGTGGGCTCCTAATTCTAGGGGCTTAAGATATAGTCGGTCCCCCAGGGAAACCTGGGCGTATACGCTAAATCCAGGTGCAGGACAGTTCCCCCCTCGTCGGGGTGGGACGTGCCTAGACGTGAACGGTAC
>NW_026944377.1:0-2290 GCF_022695815.1 Exophiala viscosa | reverse complement strand
TGATAAGATAGGTTTAGGGGCAACGGGCGCCCCTAAGGTTGCCAACCACCTTGCCGCCACCCCCACCTTGTCGCCAATCGCATTTTGATATCCTTCCTACTCACCTATCAACTAAACTCTCATATATATTAACCAATTGCCCTCGCCGTCTCTCTATTTAAGATAGATAGGGTATCACGAGCCCTTGACCTCTTTTAGGAAGGTCGTTTCCGTAACGTATCGTAAGCCGCAAAGTATATAACTACACTACGATCGACGATCCGTGATAGGCGCGACAATCGCGCACTACGCGGTTTAGAAGAGCAAAAAGATACTAGATTATTAAGGATATAAGAGGAAATCTTATATTAATATATAAAGGACTTTTAGCTATAATACTCGCTCGTTAATACTATTTAATTATCTATTATCGCGTAAGTCTTAGCGCGTTAAAGAGAGCTTAATATATACCTCGATAAGAACTAGATTTTAAGATTCTTAAATCGATATCTTAATCTTAAGTATAGTCGTAATAGGTCTTTCGAATAAAGTCGTATAATAGCGACTATCCCTAATATACTTAAGAGCTAGTTTTAATACCTTAACGAAACTATTTTACACTATAATATATATTCGAAGAATCTTTAGAATATAGACGAGATCGGCTTTTAAATAAGTTACTTATAGAAAGAGTTTATAGTCTTTAATTAATATATAGAACCTTCGATATTAATTATTAGTAAATCTACGAGTTAGGTTTCGATTATAAAGGCGATCTCTATCGTTAGCGATACGATATAGCCTCTTATTATTTATCGCGGTAAATTATACTATTAACTACTTAATTATTAGTTTTTATCGTTAAACGAGTACTCTAATTAGTATTAGGGCTTTATAGAGAAGAGCTAGACTAATAACGACTATATACTTAAGTAGTTAATAATAGTATTTATTTTATAGTCTTAACGAGAACGTTATGAAGATAATATCTCTTATTAACGAATACTTATCCTTAATAACTATAGTAGTTATACTATAGAGATATTTATTATAGAGTATATTATAAATTAAATTCTATTGATTTATCTCTTATCTTATATCTCTTATCTTTATTAATCGTACGATTTAGGGCTATTTAATTAGCTAAAGGTATTTTACTTAAAATACCTTAAGAGCTATATTGTCGCGAGCGATACGTAAGTAAATCGTACTTAATTTAATTTACTACATTAACTTATACGAGAATTAGGTATAATAACTTAATATATTAATACGAGTTAACGCCGTAGTAGCCTTTAGCCTATTAACGTTAGAAAAGTACTCGATATATCTTAAGTTTTATAATATCGATATACTACGCTAGAGATCTTGCCTCCTAAACGACCTTATAGTTACCCCTCACGAGATACGTACGAGTATAGTAAGATAAACGAGGAATTAGCGGCAAGATTAAGTCGATCTAGTAAGGCTATTATACAATAACTAAATAGAGCCTACTACGAGGTCTCTAGCGCCTATTAAGTACTATTAACTAAGCTTTTAACTATTAGGAAATACGTACTAAAGGACGAGGAGCGAGCCGTATTAAAGAGACTTAAAAAGCAAGATAAAAAGCGTATCTAGGATATAATTAAAGTTATATAGAGTAGGGGGTATACGAAGGAAGATACGGCAATATTATTAAGCGCACTACCTAGTAGAGATATTATCTACGATATAGATAACTCGGTAGGTTCATAGGCAATCCCCATATAAAGTTATAGACTCTCTATCGTCAGGATATATAAGTGGCTACCCTTTGCTACAACAATATACGAATTCATAAAATTGGCGACAAGGTGGGGGTGGCGATAAGGTAGTTAGCAACCTTAGCTCTATTGGCGTCCTAAACAAAAAATCAGTTTAGGGATGACAACCTAACAAGCCCGCCTAATAACTCGATTCCCCGGGGGCCCGCCGTGGTCAACCGATGCCGTATGTCAGTAACGGTTCAACCCCGGGTGAAGTTGATTTGGTCCCCTATATTCCCAAGAATCCCCGTCAAACGTGGGGCTACCCTAGGCCCCAGCACGTCATGGGAACTGCAACTCTCCTCCACATTACTGAACAATTCCTTGCTCCTCAAGCACCAACCACTCAAAGGCCTATCTTCAGTCTCAAACATCCCAACAGTCTGTTGGCTTCAAGATCTTCCGAGAGACACGCTCTACGGCAGCCTCCTTGAGTCGTGAAACGCTCCCGGCACCGTACTCTTTTCCTCTGTCCCAAGATGGCTCACGAAAACCTGCCACGAACAATGAAAGCTCACGTG
>NW_026944376.1:4225-6455 GCF_022695815.1 Exophiala viscosa | reverse complement strand
GTGGAGGTCGTCATACAGCCCTGCGATTTTGGCGTTTCCAATGTTTCCTCGATCAATGAAGGCGACCCTGTCGATAGCATGAGCAAGGGCGTCCATCATATCGGCTGCGATTGACCTACAGGTACAGCAGTGCTAGAAGAGGCACCAAGCGGTAATCGACCTTTCTCAAGATCCTAGTTTGCTCCTTCTGGTCGAGTTCGACGATGACCTGCGAAGGAGCTAGGCCGAGCTCGACGGTACGGAGGCCTCCATGGCATCGATCTCCGAATCGGCAATGCCATGATGCTTCTCGTCACTCTCACCGTCAAGGTCTGGACTATCCAGCTCCTGGACATCTTTTTCTGGCTTTGCGCTCATTGTGCAACTATAAGGACGGTACCGGAAGCCTACAGAAGACGAAGGTGAATCAGTCATAAAGGTATATTGTACTCGCAACGTATACCGCACCGGAATGGGTGGACTTCGCCACTCCATATCATGATCCGCTCCTCACGGACGAACAGAGATATCTGATCCTATGTTACCTAGCTAAATCAGTACTCGATACTAGCTACTATTAAAGGCCGGCGTACTAAATTTTGTAGGAGTGCTCGCTTCTCTAGGTTAGGATGTTCGATAATCCTTAGACTACTTACGTTATGGCTAGGTACGGCGAGTGCCACTAGCTATACCGCTAGAAGACCGAGTATAGACGTACCAATGAGCTTTATAACTGCCTACGGTATATCTTAGATATTGAGCCTAGGATTAGTGAGGAGAAAAGGCGAGCTTTTGAAAGGATAAGCCGATCTTATAACTTAAGAACGACCTTAAGTAGATACCGATATTTCTATGTATCGTAATTCTTGTCAAGCTCTATATCTCTATATGCATATATTCCGGTAACGGGGCGAAGTTCCTCTATAAAAATCAAGTATCTATCTCCTTGAAGTCGTCTTTCTAATAAGCACCTTCCAACTACGGTATAGCGATAGGATCGATATTACGGAGGCTTTAATATATCTACCTAAGCTAAGAACGGCTAGGAACGTCGTATAAGCTCTATAGAATCTTGAAGCTTCCATCCACGAAAGCGACTACAAGACTTAGAAGGAGGTTATAGTCGGTAAATGAATGGCTAGGGGTAGCTACGGAGGTGTGCTATATATCTAACTTCTCCGTAGTTTCTGCTCTAACGTTTCTAGGTTTCTAGCCTCGTTCGGTTAAGAATATGTCGAGGAGCGGCTTATTTAAGTATTTATATATATCGATATTTTGATCTATAGTGGGTACGCTAAGCTTATATGAGTATATAGTAGCACTAGGCGGACGTGCCTGAACTAACGCGTTTAATACGCCTTTTTGCACCTAAACCCCTCTACCGATGAACTTCCCCGGGCTCCATGGTTTTCGCTTTATATTAACGATTCGATAACTAGAGCGCTGGCTCTACCTCCACTATTGTAGATACCTACGTATCTAATCTTACCTTTCTTAGCTTTAAGGACTCCGAGCAAAGTTGTAACAATCCTCGCACTAGATATACCGAGAGGGTAACTAATTGCTATAGTATCTCCGTATATATTAACCTTATCCGCACTTAAACCTAAAATCTTTATATTAGTAAGGGCCACTACGCTAAATACTTATTAACTTCGAAGAAATCGACCTGATCTTGGCTAATATCGGTATACTTTAGAGCCTTGGGAATAGCGAGAGCTAGCGCTATTATGAATTTACTAAACTATTGTGTAGTATCTCTCTAGCCTAAGATCTTTGCTAGTGGTTTAGTATTTAGCTTCTTAAGCTTGGCCTTCGAGGCCAGCATAACGACGGCGCCTCCGTCGCTTAAAGGGGAGGCGTTAGGAGCTATTACTATGCCTATCTCAGGAATAAAGGTAGGCTTGATTAATCGTAGCTTATCGACGTTTAGGTTCTTGGGCTCGTCGTCCTTGTCTACTATTACGCTAGGCTTCCTATATACACTAGAGAGCTATACTAAGATAATCTCAAAATAAAAGAGTCCCTCTTTTTGAGCTGCCTACGCTCGCTAATATAACTAAATAGCGTAATCGTTCTATTACTCGCGATTAAAATCGTAATCTCGCGTATACTCCTTTCCCTATAGACCTATATATTCTTACTTACTATACGTATCGAAGAGACTATCTTTTAGAACTCTATCGACTAAAGTCTAATTACCGAACTTAGCTCTAATTCGTATATTGGGAAGATAGTAAGGGCAGTTTAA
>NW_026944376.1:2614-4215 GCF_022695815.1 Exophiala viscosa | reverse complement strand
AAGCCGATCTTATAACTTAAGAACGACCTTAAGTAGATACCGATATTTCTATGTATCGTAATTCTTGTTAAGCTCTATACCTCTATATGCATACATTCCGGTAACGGGGCGAAGTTCCTCTACAAAAATTAAGTATCTATCTCCTTGAAGTCGTCTTTCTAATAAGCACCTTCTAATCACGATATAGCGATAGAATCGATATTACGGAGACTTTAATATATTTACCTAAGCTAAGAACGGCTAGGAACGTCGTATAAGCTCTATAGAATCTTGAAGCTTCTATTTACGAAAGCGACCACAAGACTCAGAAGAAGGTTATAGTCGGTAAATAAATGGCTAGGGGTAGCTACGAAGGTATACTGCATATCCAACTTCTCCGCAGTTTCTACTCTAACGTTTCTAGGTTTCTAGCCTCGTTCGGTTAAGAATGTGCCGAGGAGCGGCTTATTTAAGTATTTATATATATCGACATTTTGATCTATAGTGGGTGCGCTAAGCTTATATAAGTATATAGCAGCACTAGGCGAACGTACCTAAACTAACGCGTTTGATACGCCTTTTTGCACCTAAACCCCTCTACCGATGAACTTCCCCGGGCTCCATGGTTTTCGCTTTACATTAACGATTCGATAACTAGAGCGCTAGCTCCACCTCCACTATTGTAGATACCTACGCATCCAATCTTGCCTTTCTTAGCTTTAAGGACTCCGAGCAAAGTTGTAACAATCCTCGTACTAGATGTACCGAGAGGGTAACTAATTACTATAGTATCTCCGTACACATTAACCTTATCCGCACTTAAACCTAAAATCTTTATATTAGTAAGGGCCACTACGCTAAATGCTCATTAACTTCGAAGAAATCGACCTAATCTTAGCTAATACCGATATACTTTAGAGCCTTGGGAATAGCGAGAGCTAGCGCTATTATAAATTTACTAGACTATTATATAGTATCTCTCTAGCCTAAGATCTTTACTAGTAGTTTAGTGTTTAGCTTCTTAAGCTTAGCCTTCGAGGCCAGCATAACGACGGCGCCTCCGTCGCTTAAAGGGGAGGCGTTAGGAGCTATCACTATACCTATCTCGGGAATAAAGGTAGGCTTGATTAATCGTAGCTTATCGACGTTTAGGTTCTTAGGCTCGTCGTCCTTGTCTACTATTACGCTAGGCTTCCTACGTGCACTAGGGAGCTATACTAAGATAATCTCAAAATAAAAGAGTCCCTCTTTTTGAGCTGCCTACGCCCGCTAGTATAACTAAATAGCGTAATCGTCCTATTACTCGCGATTAAAATCGTAATCTCGCGTATACTCCTTTCTCTATAGACCTATATATTCTTACTTACTATACGTATCGAAGAGACTATCTTTTAGAACTCTATCGACTAAAGTCTAATTACCGAACTTAGCTCTAATTCGTATATTGGGAAGATAGTAAGGGCAGTTTAACATAGATTTAGTACCGCTAGCTATAACGATATTAGCGTTACTAGTCATGATAGTCTAGGCATCGAGGACAATAGCCTTAACGCTTAATACGTAGACCTTATTGACCGTAGTATAGACGATTAACTCGTCGAGACTAGCTTCGAGGGCGTATT
>NW_026944376.1:0-2037 GCF_022695815.1 Exophiala viscosa | reverse complement strand
ACGTGTAGATAAGATACCGTAGTGATAATATAACTTACCCCTTTTCTTTTATCAAGTCTCACTTGCGGCTCGATCGAAGGTTACTTTGAAAAGTCGAGAGACGTTTATTTATGGAGTAGTAAGGTTGAGCTGTAGATGATGGACGATACCACACTCCCGGCCTGGTCTTAGCCTCAAGTCTTCCACGAACCAAGCCAAGCCAATTTCACAATGCAGCCAGGGGAGTTGTTGTACGCAATTCCCCTTTCTTGGTAGAATTGTACACAAGCGGAGTGTTAATTGAAGATAGAAGAAGTCTATATGATTTGGAAGACTAGTCGTAGTGAAGTCGCTCGTCATGGGTGCGGCGCGATTGAGAACGTCTATAACAGAGTGTATCTCTCTTCCACATTTCGCGAGACCAATAACTTCATTTCAACAATACCGGGCCCTAGTTATTGCGCTGATTCCAACACATTCCGTGCTTGGAGCTATCAGTAACCTTCTTTCTTCATCGCATGGCGCTCAAGCTGTGACTTAGGCATTATGACCTTGATCGGGGTGGAAGGGACCGCCTCAAAGAGCCGAGAAGAGTGGAAAGGTAATTTTAGTTAACCAGGTCAATTTCTTTCAAGCCCTAGGGTCTTGCTACCGCAGAACAGGTATCATGGATGCAGAAGATATCGATATCGCCGCGGCTCGAGCCGCGTTCGGCCAGGAGCTCGAAAGTATCAATGCCGCTATTCGCGTTGCGGTTGTGCCCGCAACTGCCGTAATGCTAGAGAGTCAAGTAGTTGTACTTCGCCTGTAGCTCGAAGAGTTGAATGAGTTTGAGGCCCGTCAAGTATCCTAGCGAATGCAGTATAGTATCTATCGCGCCATACTGTCCGATGTCCCTCTCCTACACTAGGGCGCTCGAGCAAGCGTAGCCCAACAAGGTCAAGCTATATCCGCCGTTGTCGTAGTACTCGACTATATAGACGCCCACGTGAACGTTAATGACAGTACACAACTTAAGGAGTATATCAATCAACTCAAGATTACCGAATAGCTACCCAAGTAGTGCTATGCATATATAGAAGAGGCGTAGAGGGCTCAAGGATTTTTGTTGGAAACCTATGATCATTTTTGGTGCCATGATTGCCTGAGGCGTCGTTTTTATCTAGCTACTAAAAACGAAGGCAACTATCCTATACGATATTGTGAACACCTACCGAACATCCTCGTGGACAATCCTGGAATTGCTTCTATCTTGGGAGACTAGATAGTTACCGACCTAGAGGCCAAAATCATCGAGTACGAGACCGTTAGCCGGACCTACTACTACCAGCAAAGCTACTCGACGTTCATTGCTCCGGACCAGATTATGGAGCGCATAGCGCCGTGCCCAGCTTGCAAGAAACAAACCTATGCAGAATACAAGGCACAGTATCATGATAGCCCAGATTACACCACCGTCCACGATAAAGCTTTTGACGGATGACGTACGGAAAACAGAGCTGCTACATACCCAGGCTGCAGTCGTGTTAATATTATCTCTCATAGCTATAATCACATGAGGTATTTTCGACCTCTTTATACCCTTGCCGCAGATACAAATACTAACTATCCGTGACTACTAGGTACCCGTGTGGGTCCGAATTTTGCTACGGATGCAGCGTTACCTGGAAGCAGTGTAGATATTCGCGATGGCATGAAGAACGCCTCTTGGACCGCGCAGAAGAAGTGGCTGACCGTCAAGGCGATGGCGTGGCGAATGAGTAGCAGGTTCGACGAGTCGCCGCGGCTCTCCGGGCTGAGGCTGATTGCCGACATAACCATTGGACGCGAATTGACTTGACTGTATCAAGTTCCGTCGAGCAATGGACCTGCGCGGACTGCTACTGGCGTGCGAGAGAGTTCTTGTGGTCTTGCGATGGCTGTCGCATGCGTGTATGCTCCCGATGTCGCGTGGACTACCGAGACTTCGATGACGACCGCTACTAGGGTGTGGACAGGCTTCGCGGGAGTGTCGAAGCAGTGAGGTCTCAAGCGGCACTGCACATCATCCACAGGAAT
>NW_026944375.1:0-14328 GCF_022695815.1 Exophiala viscosa | reverse complement strand
CTGAAGACCCAAGATGCATCGATCGGGACGGCTCTTCGATATGGCTTTACCTTAATGACATCAAGGACGAATAAAATGTATTCAAGAGCAAGCTGAGTCGTCGGGTCGGGTCGGCAAGCTGCAAGGCTGCCTGTCTCATCCCAATGCCAACTTGAAGATGTCTCCGTTGCATATATCGTCATCACGAGCAGGACGATGCGAGAATTTGAGGGACTAGGGGGAAGAGGTGCAAGGCCAATGCTGGGGCATTTCATTCCATCTGGCGATATGGAGACAACTCTCTCATCCGTGTTGATCGCACAAGATGTCCCTTCCAACGGTGTCGTGACAGGTATAAGGAATGTTGGTGCACAGATCCAGCGAAGCATGTTTCCTCATATATGGCAGACCCTCCTTTTTGGCTGCATGTCTTCTGTCTTGGTTTAACCCGTTATCAACTTGGAAGGTCTGGCTGGTATGGTCAAGCAGGGGCGGTAAACGCCGGCGCAATCTGTGCCCATATCTGACTTCCACTGTCGACTTGTAATCTTTCGTTCCCTTCCGAGGTGGCGTAGGCTTTTCAGGGTACTGTACGGTCCATTGATTAGTCGGCTACCGAGAAGATCGTACACAGGTGCGTTCAAAAGGTCTATTTGGACCCAGGGAGAGTATGTTGTTACTAACAGTCGCAGATAAGGTCCCCAAGTGATGAAGAAACTGGTGGAATGTACACTTGCCGGATAAACTGCGGCCTAAAGGGCGCAGTTGCAATTGCAGACGCGACTTGGGTTGACTGTAAATAATGACGTGGTTCCTCTGACAATTTGTTTGGTCCTTCGTGTCTTCTCTCACTTTCGCACGATATTTCAAGTCTCTTACTTGTCTACCGTCCTTTCACCATCCTGTCCCGCATCGTCTCGTGGTTCACGTTGACCTCTGGCAATCCTGCAACCATATCGTCGTCACACCTCTCTGCATGCTGACCATGTCTCGTATCCTGCACCCTTTTGGCCCGATGGACCCAGCAACAATCGAGATTCAACGCCTGCAGCCGATCGCCGCTGAACACATTTGTCGATGGGAACTCGTCCACGATTGTGAAGTGTGAATATCGTGATCGAAGCACGTGTCAACTGATCGGCTATCGACCTATAAGCTTTGCGGAAGAGGGTGCAGGCATGCGCCCCGTTCACGAGAAAAAGAAAGGTCGATTGGACACGCGCCCATGGGTCTTACCGATGTCGTGGTACAGCAATGCTTACGGAGAGACTTTTCCAATCCGCCTCGTTCTGGCAGTTTGATGCTTCTTCCACCTGGACAGTGCTTTACAATATCTCCACGTCTTCGGAAGTCCAATGAGACTGGCCAACCTTTCCCGCCAGGGAAGTAGAGGAATTCTGAAGCCATGAAAATCTTCGGACAATTATACATTGGCTTGTATGCTGAGATATTCGCACCTCTGCCGAGACAGCGCTGCGTCTGCTCGTGTTAGTGAGCATGCGACGCAGCCCCTCCTGAAGCTTGTCAACTACGTCCATTGCGGCAAAGAGAAGAGCCGCATGAGAACAGCTCGTGCATGCTAGGCAAACAAAAGATATGCACTCAGCACCGACTGGCAGAACAACGCCAAGCGTTCCAGGTGAAATCCGTCCCCAGTCAATCTCTCGTTTGGTGAAGGCCAAAATGCCCACTCAACTCGTTGTGCAGGACATATCGCTTGAGATGAGCTCAGCATAGGAAGAGAATTGAGCTTGCCGCTGGAGCAATCCCCCTTTCAATGCCGCGCCGCACTGTAGCTCTTGGACGTCGTTGGTGATCAGTCACGGATCCCGGCTAGGAATCGTGTTGTCATCGTTATCTAGGTCTGTGCCATTGCGGTCTCGAGATGCTCTTCATACTAGCAACATAAGATGTCCATCGTCTAGGTAATCTTCCGTGGTCTCACGAACGTACGCGCAAATGGGTAGTTCTCCAAGTACCACGTGCAAAGCCAGCTACCAGTGAATGGGAGCCAAGATATTGTTTTGCGGGATCTTACAAATCACAGACAGATGATATCGCTATTATGCCCAATGAGACCCATCAGGTATGTCTCTTCGACCCTATCTCTCCGCATTGTTCACATCGTCCAAGTCCGTCATTGCCGCGATTGCCGGACGTGCTACCTTCCACTGTCAGCGGCATGCAATATTCGCACCAAAACCTTGCAGATGAGGGGAGAAGCGTGGGCTGGGGTCGAATTAGAGTACCCCCTCGGCGTTTACTGGACCCCAATAGCTAACATCCCGGCAGATCACATCGTCTTTGGTCGATGTCCGCAATTGTCCGCCTTGAAATCTTTTTATGCTGGATGAAGTTTGAGCCCGAGCATGGGGCTGCATTACTCCGCCTTTCACCGCGCACGCTATCGGTATTTGATACGTAAGCCATGCCGCCCTACAAGGCCCAGCGTACCTCTGTCCCGTTGATGATTGTCCAGAAAGTCACAAGTGGACAAGAATTCAACAAACCCGGAGCAGGCGGAGAAAAAGACGAGTGAGTACGCCCATCCGGGGACGACTGCGGGGGTTTAAGGCTCCTTGCTCGATGTCCTCTATGATGCACCCACACAGGGTCAGGTGCGATATTCCGTATAAGTGTCGACTCCCCAGACGAAGCTGGGACTGAGGGTGAATTATCTCTCAACAGCGAACATGACTGCACGCACTGTCATCCCAGGCACTCTCCACCTTGTGGACTTGCAGCGTACTTTGGCTGTCAAGCATGCAGAAGGAGACCTTGCTGATGTAGTCTTGGTGCCTGCCCCGTCCAATGACCCAGATGACCCATTGAATTGGTCACCGCGACGCAAGCTGTTGTCGACGATCTCGCTATGTGTATATCTTTTGATGATTGGACTGGCGGTATCCTGTGTTTACTCGATAATCGTGCCGATCTCAGAAGATACAGGTCTTACAGTCGCTAGTATTTATTCCCCAACTTGAGGCATTGGAGAGCTCTGATCTCTGGTCTAGATCTCAACTCTGGAACGGGCTACCAGTTTCTACTGATGGGATGGGGCTGCTTGCTATGGTAAAGTCAACCACATGGTAACCTGACTCTATCTAGCATTGAAAGCTAATCCCTTCAACTAGGCAGCCCACCGCGCAAACATTTGGCAAACGACCTGTCTATCTTCTTTCACTGCTGCTATCCATTGTAGGAGACATTTACGGCCGTGAAGCGCAAGACTAACGTTGATGCAGGGCATCACTGTATCGGTACCCTACGTGAGGACTGCAGGTTCTTGGTGGGCGCTCAAGGTTCTTCAGGGGCTTTTGGCGGCTCCGAGTGAGTCTCTCGCGGAGATCTCCATAGCCGATGTGTACTTTTCTCACCAGAGAGGCACGTACATAGCGATTTATGCTTTGACCTTGTACACGGCTGGCTTCCTCGCCCCAGTGTTCTCTGGCTTTATTAACGATGGAATGGGTTGGGAGTGGGTACAGGTAGGCAAAGTTGGCAGCCATGTCTGGAATGGCCGTTGACGTGTGACAGTACTGGTGCGCCATTTGGCTTGCGATCGGATTTGTGTTCTGCTTCTTTTTCCTGGAAGAGACCAACTACAACCGACATTCGATTCTCAATGAGGAAGCACAATTGGCCGAGGCTACTACTCATGCACACACTGACGAAGAAGACAAGGCCTACAACGACAAGCCTGCTATTGTGGAAGAAAACTATGCTGCCCAAATGCCGAGCCATACCCAATATCAAAAGAAGAGCTACATGGCCAAGCTCAAGGTCTTCGACAAAAGGAGACCTGTGCAGCATTTCTTATTCGGCGTGGTGCGACCACTCAAACTCATGACATTTCCTGTCATTGCTTATTGCGGTTTCAACTATGGTGCTTCGCTGGTCTGGTATAACGTCCTAAATGCAACTTCGTCTCTCATCCTCAGCGGCCCACCATATAATTTCGCTCCGTAAGTCTGACACGCCCCGTTGGACTTCTTGACTGACCAGAATTTGAAGTTCCATGGTGGGATTGACATATTTCTCACCTATCATCGGAACTTGCATTGGCTCTTTCATCTCTGGTAAGCTGGGTGACCGACTTGTCTTACGACTTGCCCGTCGAAACAAGGGCATTTGGGAATCGGAGCAGCGTCTGTGGCTTTACCTCCTGCTTGTTGTCGCCGTGCCGTGGTCATTGATTCAATGGGGCGTGGGCGCAGCTCATGGTATTCACTGGTTCGGCCTGGTCTTTGCAATGGGCGTCACCGGTGTGGCCTGCTCAGTCGGCGCTCAATTGGCCATATCATATTGCATAGACACCTACAAGGATCTCGGCGCAGATGCCATTGTCAGCGTTATATGCATTCGGAACACTATGAGCTTCGCCGTTGGGTATGGTGTAACCCCTTGGGTCGTCAATCTGGGGTATCAGAATGCTTTTCTGGTGGCGGCATTCGCAGGTCTTGCGCAAGTCCTCACTTTCCTCATCTTCATCAAATGGGGCTCCAGAATGAGGGCGGCATCTGCTGAACGATATCGCCAGGAGGTTCAAAAGGCGGAGAAGTTGGGCATTGCACATTAGACTTCCAGTCGACCTCGTAGTAGATCAGCACTAGCCGCCCAAAAGGCTGGCAGGCGAGAGGTGCCCAAACCCCGTAGAAGCACGCTCACCTAAGGTCGTCATCGATCTCGGTAGTAAGACCAAGCATTCGAATGACAGTTCGAGACCGCCAACTGCCAGTGTCGGAGCCAACTTCCGGTCCTTGCCGTCCTTACCGCTCCTGCCGTTATCCTCGGCATAAAGGGCTCTTACTACAACTGTTTCTCCGCATTCCCAGCGAACCCTGGAGATTGACGGCTCACACCCAGAAGACAGTGCGCTTTCCTCCCCACTGTAGAAGTATATTCTCTCCTCCTCGGGTGCGGGCGTGATGCCTACCATATTCTTTGCCTTGTGCACCTCCTTTGACGTTTGTATACATCCTTTCAGCATCTTTTCCAGCACCCAGACTGATTGTGACGGTCCTCCCACTTGCCATGGCACCGCATTCCATCAGGAGGCAGCCAATCAGCTGTGAGAATTGCCGCAACCGTAAGATCAAATGCACCGGGGGTCGAGCGCCATGTCAGTCGTGCGTGCGCAGAGGCTTCGGAGCCAGTTGTTATTTTGTACGCTCTGTCGGTCCATCACGCGACACTACACTCTACGAAGACCTCGTCGACAGAATTGCAGGCCTCGAGTCGCTACTGAGGCAGCATATCAATGTGGATGTTCCTTGCCACAGAAATACGATCCTGCAGACTCCAACAGGAGGTTCAAGCGATGCATCAACCTCGTCAAATGTTGGAGCATCCGATGAAAGCTTTTCGGTGTCAAGCTTTCCATTGACTGGCTCCCTTCTTAAGTCTAAGGACGGATATGTTCGCTTTATACCCCATATGGAGCACTTCAACTCCGAGGATATGGCAGCGTTTATGCATACCGAAAATTCATCACCGCTCACTAGTTCGACCGGCTTTCCATTTTCTGCCGAGCCTGCGTTTCCTAGACAGACTCTCCTGGAGCTTTTGCCTTCCAAACGCCAATGCGACGAGTTGTTGCAAAGATACCATGATGTCTTCTCGCCAGTAGGTTGCTAAGTTGAACCTACTTGTTACTTGCTAACTGTTGTGGTAGTTATTCCATATCCTCCACGATCCAACCTTGCACAATGATTATGCCGAGTTCTGCAAATCCCCTGGACAACTTCCACTCGCGTTCCTGGCGTTACTGTTTGTCATTCTGGCTATAGCCGTCCTTACTTTGGAAGACAATGATCCTTTGCTGGAAGAACTGAGCCGCGAAGGAACGAGCGTAGCCAGGATCCGCAGCATTGCTTCCAGATATCGCCAAGCTGCTATAAAATGCCTGACAGCTGATCAGTTCATGCTCCAGCACAATCTCTACACTGTCAAGGCGCTGTTACTCTTGATATATGCGAATTCACATACTGACGGACCGACTTGGCCCTTGCTTGGTCTTACCTTGCACATTGCCACAGCCATTGGCTGCCACATCGACCCAAGGCTCCTAGATGTCGGCACGGTTGAAGCTGAGGAGCGACGTCGTTGTTGGGCAGGCTTGAAGATGCTATACCAGAATCAGGCCACATGTATGGGCAATCTTTTGCCGAATCCAGTCTCCGCTGATGTTGACCTGCCCGCTGATGTGAACGACGACGAGATCACCGAGAATGGTGTACACAATGTCTGTGGAGGTCCCTATTCCACCAGGGCGCCAACACAGATGACCTACATTCTGTACAAGTTCCGACTTTACTCAGTGGCGACTGCAGTCTGCAAGGCGACACTGAATCTCTTACCGTTGCAGAGTCCGCTATTGCGATCTCTTGACGCCAGAATTGCTCAAGAACAAAGTGAACATACCAGGAGGTTTTCCAACTTTCCAGACTTGCCACTCCATCAAAGAGCAAATATGGAAATCCTCAAAAATTACTCCAACCAGCTGTACCTGATCCTGCACCGACCATACTTGAAAGGCTCCTGCTTACGACTACATACATCGGAAGCGGTCGACGTTGCGTTATTGAAGAAGAGCAGAAGTCAATGCAAGGATGCGGCCATGGCGATTCTAGACAGCCATCGACAACTCTATGAAAATGCTGGATTCCGCAGATACGATTGGTATGTCTATCGGCTGGGTAGCTTCAACGCCTTCTTAGGTGCCTCCACGCTTCTTGCATTGCTGCTTGATCCACAACTCTTGCAGCTCACTGACGAAGAGTATTCGTTCATCTTGGCTATGGTCCAAGGCTGCACTCAACGACTTGAATCAATGTCGGAGAGAAGCGAAGTATGCGCGAAAGCGTCACCAATCCTTCGTCGAATTCTCGGCAGGGCGGAGCAGCATGCAAGGACACGTACTCGCCAAGAAGACAATATGTTGGAAACAATGACTACCAGATTGTCCTTTGGGGTAGTCCAGGAGCCGGATTTGACGTCCTCTTCCATCACATCACTCACTCACGATCCGACCTCTAGCGTTGACCTTGACGGCTGGACAATGGACCCAGAACTGAATGCAATCATGAGCCACTTCCCTCCCGAACAGTGGCTTGGTCCCTCAGCTTTCAACTGGGACCGTTGCTGGAGTCCGGCTGTCGTCCAGTCTGGCACATTGATACCAAATTCCTGGGGCTGAATTATTCAGAGACAGGAAGAGCTGTGCACATGTTTCGTTTGTGTAGGATGGTGAGCCCGTTTCCAGAAAACTTGAAACCGTTTGACATGGAGTCCATCGAGGACACAAGTCTCCAGCCCAGCAGGCTCGCGACAGCGGTCACTTCACACCAAACGAGTAGGACCATACGATAGGACTGATGACCTCCACCATGTCAGCGGCTAACGCTGTGCCGTTGTGGGTGAAGGACTCCAGGATGACAATGACAATGATATTCACATGAGCATGACCAGCTACACCGGTCAGACACTTCGCTTGCTGAATTGTCCGATGAGGCCCAAAGGAGTGGAAAGCGCGGTTGATTGCGTTTCGAGGTTCAGCCGAACGCCAAAGAGGACGCGATGAATTAGGAGCTATGTGGAATCGAGGCCGATGACAGCATCATCGGCTCCAACTTGACGGGAGCCGAAGCGGCAATGAAAGCCCCAAGGATAAAGACGGGATAAAGTAAGGTTTCCAGGGGATACGCCGCCTATTGCATTCTATTTAGTTTGATGCTCTCAGAAAAGGACGCACAACTCATATCGACCCCAATGGAAGTGACGAATTTCAGTGTCGACTTGAAGTAACTGCAACTCCAATATTACACTGGGGTCTTCACGTCCATCTTCGCCCTTTGTCTTTTGATATACCGCTTCGAAAGCTAATTCTTGGTCACGGGAGATTACCGAGTCGAACATCGAGCAAAGTCACAGGAAAAGAAGAAGCGTAAGCTTTAGGTAGCGCTCCAGATGCTGCGTATGAAGAGATTTTGAATGCCATTGTTTCGGCAGCTGAACCTGGTCACAGTCTATGATTTTCCTAGGCCACACTTTGCGTCCATTTCTTTCCACGTCTGAATTAAAGGGATGAGGAGCAGGGTGTCCGTAAGAAAAAAACATGTCTAGCTTGCGGTGCCGGATGGACGGTGAAGTCAGACTCTGGCTGCAAGAGGTCATTAGACCATGCACATATTGGAGGTTGCAGGCGTGCCACCTCTTCAACAGATTCTCCTGTTTGTAGTCTTGTTTGTTCTCAGGATGACGGAACGCGTGGCGAGGTATCTGTGGGTCAACACGTTCGAGTAGATCAGCGAGGCTAGATCGCACAACTGTCAGCCAGGTCCACATGGGAACCTGTGGGAGAAGACAATGCAGCTTGAGCACTGTGACAAACACTGCCAAGAGAAGGTGGCTTATGCTTGTGCAAAATGACTGCAAGCACTGTAAGGGAAAAAAATGCATGGAGTAGGCTTGGAATGATTTGCCCTAACAACAGCAAACTGACTCGATGCGGTCGACGAAACTCGAATGGGAAAGTGGCCGCCCTACCGCTCAACCCAGCCTATTGAACCCCCTGTCCATAAGAGGCCCAGAGGAGGATCCCCAGAGTCTTCGGAGACTTCAGGAGGTAAGGCAGAGATGTCTGTAGACCTTATCTCTAACGCCATCGAGTTTGGAAGACTGCCCTAAGCGAGGGTCTGGCTGTGATCAGATTCTAGCTACGCCCGTGCATTCACCATTTCCCCACGAATGGCAGATCCATGGGATGAAACTCGTTTGCTTATTACCCCGCTTAAACAGAGCTGTAGTGGGTGGCGGAGCGGCTGGGGTCCGTTGGGGTAGCTGTCAAGTCGGTAGACAGCCCGTCACATTCACACCATTGCCGATATCATTTCTACACAGGGTCGAGCCTTTAGCAATGCTGGAAAGTACGGTCTGGACTCTTACGCACCCAACATCAATGGATTTCGCAGTCCTGTATGGGGTCGAGGGCAGGAAACACCAGGGGAAGATGCTTTCTTCCTGACGTCGGCGTATGCCTACGAATATATCACTGCTCTGCAAGGAGGTGTCGAACCAGATTACCTCAAGATCGTCGCTACACAAAAGCACTTCGCTGGCTACGATCTTGAGAGCTGGAATGGTACCAGTCGGCTGACCTCATCATATCAGACCAAGACCTTGCAGGTTATTACACACCTCAGTTCAAGGCGGCAATACGTGATGCTAGGGCGAATAGCCTCATGTGCTCCTACAACGCGGTGAATGGTGTACCAAGTTGCGCAAACTCATATCTCCTACAGACTTTGCTCCGTGACACTTGGGGCTTCAGCAACTACGACGGCTACGTTTCGGCCGATTGTGACTCGGTTGTCAATGTCTGGGAACCCCACTATCATGCGTACAACCTCTCCATCGCATCATCGGATAGTTTACTTGCCGGAACTGACATCGATTGTGGTCATGCTTACGCCGATCATCTGAATGAGTCCATTATTGCAGGGGCTGTAGCCCCGTCCGATGTCGCCCAGGGAGTCTTCCGATTGTACTCCAACCTGGTTCGCTTGGGTTATTTCGACGGAAACAGCAGCACCGTGTATCGCCAACTCACTTGGGAGGACGTGGTATCAACTGATGCGCAGAACATCTCCTATGAATCTGCTGTTCAAGGGATCACCCTACTCAAGAACGATGGCACACTTCCGCTTGGATACTCGTCGTCAGTCAAGAGTATCGCTGTTATCGGTCCGTGGGCCAACGCGACGGATCAAATGCTGGGAAATTATTACGGGGTTGCACCATACATTATTAGCCCTCTGCAAGCTGCACAAGACACTGGCCTGGAAGTCAACTTTGCTCTTGGTACCAATATTTCCACTACGTCCACTGAAGATTTCAGTGGTGCTATTGCCGCGGCCAATGCATCCGATGTGGTCATCTACATGGGTGGCATCGATAACACACTAGAGGAAGAGGCTCTAGATCGGGAGAACATTACTTGGCCCGGCAATCAGCTCGACCTGATCGCGGAGCTGGCAACTATGGGCAAACCGGTCGTGGTCCTGCAGATGGGGGGCGGCCAAGTTGATTCTTCAACGCTCAAAAACAACCCCAACATCAGTGCTTTGGTCTGGGGTGGTTATCCAGGACAAGCAGGAGGCGCTGCCATTGTTGATATTCTGACCGGCAAACGAGCCCCAGCCGATTTCGTCGATGCATTCAACCAGACAATCATGGACCTGCGCCCTAACAGCAGCAATGGCAATCCTGGCCAGACCTACATGTGGTACACTGGCACCCCAGTATACCCCTTTGGCGCTGGAGAATTTTACACCAATTTCTCCCTGGCACTCGGAGCTACACCAACCCTTACAGCATGGGATACCATCAACGTGACGTCCCAAGCGCACCCAGGGTACGACTACGTCGAGATGGTACCTTTACTCAACCTGACATTTGCCATCACCAACACGGGATCCGTCACGAGCGACTATAGCGCGATGCTGTTCGCCAACACCACGAACGCCGGACCGGCCCCTTACCCTAACAAGTGGCTCGTTGGGTTTGATCGGCTGTCGATTATTGCACCTGGTGAGACCGCGTCGATGACCATACCGGTCCCGATCGGTACGCTTGCAAGGTTCGACGACAAGGGTAATACAGTGCTGTATCCGGGTATATATGATTTGGAGCTGAATAACGAGAGGAGTGTCGTTGTTCGGCTTACATTCACCGGGCCGGCAGTGACCTTGTCGGTGTGGCCTCGAGACGCATCGTAGTGATACAAGCCCGGGGCCCCGAGCCGAGGGCGGCCAACGATAGCTATAGAGTGTGTGAATATAACAAAGCAGGCGATCGTCGCTCCTAAGTAATACTGCCCAGACCTGCATTCCGCCAAGCTTCTTCTATGTTTCGTATTCTTGTAGCTTCTTAGATAGATCTAAATATAATTTATAATTTAGCTTCATCGCTCACAGGAAGTCCGTATTAGACATGAACAACCTCACTTGATCTTTATAGAGAGATAGACGAGAGTGATCGGAGGAAAAGCGATGGGTGACTCGATCGGTTAGCACTACATTTTACGAACCGGCCACGGCTAGGTCAAGGGTTGTCTGTGCTACAAAGCGTAGGACGACAATAGGAAGCAAACCCAGAACACAGCCTCACCACCGACAAGGCTATCTGCCGATATGCTTTCAATGGTAATACTTCCAAGGGTGAACTGGTATTGAGCCACCAAGCCAGGCATACCAAATGCTTACACCACCTCCGAAAAGCGCAGTCGCCATCTATGACATTCCGGAACCAGAAAAGGAAAAGCTCTTGGCGTGAGTGGAAACTACTCAATTGGCGTCAACATACTATTAGGGCTGACAATGGAGCTGCTCTACCTCGATCATATTGACGAGAGCACAGAATCACTGGTTGTTTGACTTTCATACATATGCGGGCCAGAATTATGGGGCAGAAGGTCCTAAAATCAACTTTTGTACGTAGCAAATCCAAGATATCAATGCCTGACTGATAGGCCGATGGTTTGCGCATGGCGCAGATGAGGTTTTCCAAAACAAGATGCGGTGATATTTGTGGGATTCTCCTAACATGTGTGATCTCTTGTTTCCTCCTTATCGCATCACTTCGTGCGACACGATGTCCCCCATTCGAGTGCTACCACATCTTTTCTGGAAACCGTCGAGTCGCAGATTCTGGACTTTCAGATCCTTCCAGACGTTATACCGCCATCCACAAGAATATCAGTGCCCGTGGTAAATGCAGCAGCCTCGCTTAGCAGATATCCTACACTGCCTTTGATTTCACTCCTGAGTCCGATCCGTTTCAGTGGGGGCCCGTCCCTGAACTGCTCCCAGATCTTCTCGTCTTTGCTTGCCGCGTCCAAGACCATCTCCGTCGCGATGAAACCAGGGGATACGCAGTTAACACGGATGTTCAGTGGAGCCATCTCAACGGCAAGATTCTTCGTCAAAGACCAAATCGCGCCCTTCGAGGCGCTGTAGATAGACATGCGTCGTGACGGGGTCGAGGCATGTGCGGCACCTGAGCAGATTAATACGATGCTGCCGCCGCGTTTATGCTCCACCATGGCTTTGGCGGCGAGTTGTGCAGAAAAGAAGCTGCCCAAGACCTGTGACATGTTCAGACACTGCAATACGTTTCGTGCGATTTCCGATCGCCTACATTGACGTTCATTATCCTTGCACTCTCCTCCCACTCATGATCCAGAAAAGGCTTGTCCAAGACTAGTCCAGCAGCGGTGATACTGAATACCACCGTCAAATCCTGCTGCAAAGTACATGAGAAGTAGAGTACGAACCAGTTGTCAATGTGACCAAAATCATGCTTCACTTGGTCAAAAACCTCGGCCAGCTGAGTAAATTCGGTTACATCGGCTCTGTGGTGAGAAAGGAGTTAGTAAGTTTGATCACAAAGAAACATGGAAGTCTTCTCCAGAGTAGTTATTCACCGATAATATTTCGCCCGTATATCGAAATCTCTTTCCAATTCTGACGGATCATCAGCTGGCGTCGGGAGTACATCGAGCAGTGCGACGCTGCTGCCCAATTCGGCTGCCGTTCTCGCTAACACAAGCCCAATTCCCCGCCCAGCGCCTATGATATACTCTTAATGATGGATCAAATTCATTCGAGGACAATTACCTGTCACTACCGTGACCTTGCCCTTGAGAGACAAAAGATCAAAAACCGTAGAGGATTTGTAGGTCGCAGCATCTCTCGCAACGACATCAGAAACCGAGAGGGCGTTACGTGACATCTTTTCTGGCAAAAATCACTATCGAGTAACTGTCTATAGGAGGGATATCGACGACCAGCCACGGACAGGACCACAGAATCTCTTGTCTTTGAAACTGAGACGTGATCCTATGAGCAAGAAGCTGTTCGTACTTATGATTGAATTCCTGAGTCCCTAGCTTTCAGAGTTGGAATAAGCACTCTATGAGACATAATCACTTCGGATTAATTAGGTCCAGGGTCGCACGGTAACAGAGTTCACCTTGGTGGAGTGTTATGCAACCGAAAAGCGAACATTATCCAGTGATTAGTAGGTACATTCCATCAGAGACGTCAATGTAAGCCATATCGATAGGCTATGCCGTAGTCTGTTCGATTCGAGCCGCGTCACTGGCTCCGGGGATAGACGACGGTTATAGGCGACGGACGTCGGCGACGGACGTCGGCGAATTACACATGGAACCCTCGCCTTGGTAGTAAATGTACTAGCTGTTCATCCTGTTGGTCTTCTTGATCAGTAGTTCCACGTTGCTCATAATACTACAGAATCTACGTGTACTATTTCTTCGTAGGGCCTTACCCCGGCTCCCCCAAAGTGGAGGGAACCTTATATAGGATTGCCGCTTTAACTTTCAAGCCTTGGTGGACGCCACAGGCATGCCCTAACAGCTTGAACTTTATGTGAAGTTTTCAAGAACTCTCACACTATTTGTTATGGGATACTCTTCGTTTTAAATATGTCACTAGTATCACTTTCAACAAGGCTGACAGTGTCGACTTACCGGGAGAAGGAGGAATCTATCAGTACAGGGGGCTTTTGTGTCTGGAGGAAGCAGATGACAAACGGCAAGAATACGCGATAGTTTCCGGCACAATTTTACTGGTCTGACAACGGCTTGTTACACCTCTATTTGAGGGCGACGACGAGGTCGTCGATCAGTGGGTGAATCACGCTGCAGGAAAAGGGTCTACGACGTCGCTCTCACCTATGAATACGTGGTAGTTGCAGATGTAGTTGATAGAGGGCAGTGTCATACATGAATTGTTGTTGTACAAGTTGTCAGCAGAACATTCTAGACTTCATCTAATTCAGCGAGACCAGGCATATCGTTCTGACAGCATGCAGACTGACCCTTCTATGCTAGCATTTCGACAGGCGGTCCACGATATGTTTTGCGAATCTTGATCCACCATAGCCCTGGGAAGATAACCATAGCTCCGAACAGGACGCAAGAATAATTCATCTCGTCAATATTCACGGGCATAGCGTACGGGAAGTTATAAAAGATAATCATAACGGCTAAATAGGCGCATGATACGATCCCGACGATATACCTAAGCAAGCCTTTCACATGGAAAGAACCTCGTATTGCACTTTGCCGCCCTCTCAAGAGATATAGGAAGATTGCCATGAGATATGACAGGGATATAAGCGCTACGAACGACCCCGAAATTGCGTTGAACGCAAGAGAACTCCCTTAGGGGGGTTAGGGTTAGGGTTAGGGTTAGGGTTAGGGTTAGGGTTAGGGTTAGGGTTAGGGTTAGGGTTAGGGTTAGGGTTAGGGTTAGGGTTAGGGTT
>NW_026944374.1:0-28185 GCF_022695815.1 Exophiala viscosa | reverse complement strand
TGGGATTCAAGACGCAAATGATGGTGAAGGACATCGGCCTAGGGGTCGAGGCAGCGAAGCGCGTTGGCATTGCGCCTACAATGGCAGAGGCCGCGATTGAGGTGTGGAAGAAGGCTGCTGAAGACCCAAGATGCATCGATCGGGACGGCTCTTCGATATGGCTTTACCTTAATGACATCAAGGACGAATAAAATGTATTCAAGAGCAAGCTGAGTCGTCGGGTCGGGTCGGCAAGCTGCAAGGCTGCCTGTCTCATCCCAATGCCAACTTGAAGATGTCTCCGTTGCATATATCGTCATCACGAGCAGGACGATGCGAGAATTTGAGGGACCAGGGGGAAGAGGTGCAAGGCCAATGCTGGGGCATTTCATTCCATCTGGCGATATGGAGACAACTCTCTCATCCGTGTTGATCGCACAAGATGTCCCTTCCAACGGTGTCGTGACAGGTATAAGGAATGTTGGTGCACAGATCCAGCGAAGCATGTTTCCTCATATATGGCAGACCCTCCTTTTTGGCTGCATGTCTTCTGTCTTGGTTTAACCCGTTATCAACTTGGAAGGTCTGGCTGGTATGGTCAAGCAGGGGCGGTAAAAGCCGGCGCAATCTGTGCCCATATCTGACTTCCACTGTCGACTTGTAATCTTTCGTTCCCTTCCGAGGTGGCGTAGGCTTTTCAGGGTACTGTACGGTCCATTGATTAGTCGGCTACCGAGAAGATCGTACACAGGTGCGTTCAAAAGGTCTATTTGGACCCAGGGAGAGTATGTTGTTACTAACAGTCGCAGATAAGGTCCCCAAGTGATGAAGAAACTGGTGGAATGTACACTTGCCGGATAAACTGCGGCCTAAAGGGCGCAGTTGCAATTGCAGACGCGACTAGGGTTCACAGGGGTTGACTGTAAATAATGACGTGGTTCCTCTGACAATTTGTTTGGTCCTTCGTGTCTTCTCTCACTTTCGCACGATATTTCAAGTCTCTTACTTGTCTACCGTCCTTTCACCATCCTGTCCCGCATCGTCTCGTGGTTCACGTTGACCTCTGGCAATCCTGCAACCATATCGTCGTCACACCTCTCTGCATGCTGACCATGTCTCGTATCCTGCACCCTTTTGGCCCGATGGACCCAGCAACAATCGAGATTCAACGCCTGCAGCCGATCGCCGCTGAACACATTTGTCGATGGGAACTCGTCCACGATTGTGAAGTGTGAATATCGTGATCGAAGCACGTGTCAACTGATCGGCTATCGACCTATAAGCTTTGCGGAAGAGGGTGCAGGCATGCGCCCCGTTCACGAGAAAAAGAAAGGTCGATTGGACACGCGCCCATGGGTCTTACCGATGTCGTGGTACAGCAATGCTTACGGAGATACTTTTCCAATCCGCCTCGTTCTGGCAGTTTGATGCTTCTTCCACCTGGACAGTGGTTTACAATCTCTCCACGTCTTCGGAAGTCTAATGAGACTGGCCAACCTTTCCCGCCAGGGAAGTAGAGGAATTCTGAAGCCATGAAAATCTTCGGACAATTATACATTGGCTTGTATGCTGAGATATTCGCACCTCTGCCGAGACAGCGCTGCGTCTACTCGTGTTAGTGAGTATGCGACGCAGCCCCTCCTGAAGCTTGTCAACTACGTCCATTGCGGCAAAGAGAAGAGCCGCATGAGAACAGCTCGTGCATGCTAGGCAAACAAAAGATATGCACTCAGCACCGACTGGCAGAACAACGCCAAGCGTTCCAGGTGAAATCCGTCCCCAGTCAATCTCTCGTTTGGTGAAGGCCAAAATGCCCACTCAACTCGTTGTGCAGGACATATCGCTTGAGATGAGCTCAGCATAGGAAGAGAATTGAGCTTGCCGCTGGAGCAATCCCCCTTTCAATGCCGCGCCGCACTGCAGCTCTTGGATGTCGTTGGTGATCAGTCACGGATCCCGGCTAGGAATCGTGTTGTCATCGTTATCCAGGTCTGTGCCATTGCGGTCTCGAGATGCTCTTCATACTAGCAACATGAGATGTCCATCGTCTGGGTAATCTTCCGTGGTCTCACGAACGTACGCGCAAATGGGTAGTTCTCCAAGTACCACGTGCAAAGCCAGCTACTAGTGAATGGGAGCCAAGATATTGTTTTGCGGGATCTTACAAATCACAGACAGATGATATCGCTATTATGCCCAATGAGACCCATTAGGTATGTCTCTTCGACCCTATCTCTCCGCATTGTTCACATCGTCCAAGTCCGTCATTGCCGCGATTGCCGGACGTGCTACCTTCCACTGTCAGCGGCATGCAATCTTCGCACCAAAACCTTGCAGATGAGGGGAGAAGCGTGGGCTGGGGTCGAATTAGAGTACCCCCTCGGCGTTTACTGGACCCCAATAGCTAATATCCCGGCAGATCACATCGTCTTTGGTCGATGTCCGCAATTGTCCGCCTTGAAATCTTTTTATGCTGGATGAAGTTTGAGCCCGAGCATGGGGCTGCATTACTCCGCCTTTCACCGCGCACGCTATCGGTATTTGATACGTAAGCCATGCTGCCCTGCAAGGCCCAGCGTACCTCTGTCCCGTTGATGATTGTCCAGAAAGTCACAAGTGGACAAGAATTCAACAAACCCGGAGCAGGCGGAGAAAAGGACGAGTGAGTACGCCCATCCGGGGACGACTGCGGGGTTTTAAGGCTCCTTGCTCGATGTCCTCTATGATGCACCCACACAGGGTCAGGTGCGATATTCCGTATAAGTGTCGACTCCCCAGACGAAGCTGGGACTGAGGGTGAATTATCTCTCAACAGCGAACATGACTGCACGCTCTGTCATCCCAGGCACTCTCCACCTTGTGGACTTGCAGCGTACCTTGGCTGTCAAGCATGCAGAAGGAGACCTTGCTGATGTAGTCTTGGTGCCTGCCCCGTCCAATGACCCAGATGACCCATTGAATTGGTCACCGCGACGCAAGCTGTTGTCGACGATCTCGCTATGTGTATATCTTTTGATGATTGGACTGGCGGTATCCTGTGTTTACTCGATAATCGTGCCGATCTCAGAAGATACAGGTCTTACAGTCGCTGGTATTTATTCCCCAACTTGAGGCATTGGAGAGCTCTGATCTCTGGTCTAGATCTCAACTCTGGAACGGGCTACCAGTTTCTACTGATGGGATGGGGCTGCTTGCTATGGTAAAGTCAACCACATGGTAACCTGACTCTAGCATTGAAAGCTAATCCCTTCAACTAGGCAGCCCACCGCGCAAACATTTGGCAAACGACCCGTCTTCCGTTTGCTAGTGAGCTAGGATCAATTTCCGCAGCCTTCCAATCCCGTCTTGTGCCATACATGCCGCAGCTTCCAGTCGCCTTCCGTTCACGCCAGAAATATTTCCTTTTCTGGCTCGCCAATGTCATGTACGGCATCTCCGCATGTCTCCAGTGGTGTAAGCAGGTTTAGTGGCAGGCTTGGTGCCCGAAACAGGGGCGAAGGGGACCAAGAGCACGGCAAGCCCCTCGCATAGCAATTATTGCAGCCATCGCGGTCCCGCTTCACGCATTTGAAATTGTCGGTGCCGGGCCCTTGAGCGTAACAGAAGTCACATCTGGTTCGTTGTTGTGGGCCTGTTCGCCCGCCTGGTGCCTGGCATTTCCAGGTGCCCACATGTTGTAAACCGGCACTGATCATCTGATTCTTCAGATCTTGAAAGTTGGCAACCGAAGCTCGCGCAACAATTCGAGAGTGTGGAGGCACGATGCGGAGCACGTTTTGAAAGCGATCTGGAATGACTTCCTTGACTCGTGCATTGCCATAGCCCTCCATCCAAGGCCAATCATCGTTGACTGCTTCTTGCTGCAACCAGCGCTGAATCGCTCGAGCTCTGACATAAACCTCCAGTATGCCACGCACGTTGCCCGGGTCAGGGTTCAGAAACGTTGCTGATCCAGTGGGGGTATCGAGGCGCACAGTGCCACTGTCCTTCCTGAGCACCTTCACATTGGACCGTCGCTGAACATACATTGATTTCCAATTGCCATCTGCAGCTTGCCAGTCAATTCTGAAGGCAAGCTTGTTAGCATCTGTCCAGTCGGCCATGGGACCCAACATGGGTAGGCAGGCCCAAGGACACGGGTGACATCCACTTTCGTAGATCTCCCAAGCCGGATACACCAACGTGCCGACAGGTGGGCCAGCATCTGCAGCCAGTTGGATCCTCAGATCTTTGCTCTTGGTCTGGTGACTAAACATGTGTATCACGTCTTTTCCGACTTGAGGTTTGCTGGCGTTGATGTGTCTGAGTTCAATAGGCGCTCGAGTAAAGACAGTGACCTTCCCCTTTGGGGCTTGTGATTTTGTCCATAAGACCCTCTCGTTTGTTGACATTTCTTGTGTCGGCATCGAGCGGTTCAATGCGCTGGCTCCGAAGGAATTGTGGCCGCAGTAAGATGTCCAGCCGACTTCGCGGAAGATTTCCAGCATCATTCGAGAAAGTACCGTCGCATGTTCTTTCGTAGCATGCATTTTGATTGCTTCTTCCCGTTGAATGGCCTTTTCTTCGAAATTCAGAAGCCCCGGATGGAAGTTGTTGAACAGGCAAATGTGAAACTCTTCCACCCATTTGAGTCTGTAATCTTCGTCGCCAATCCAGAGCACCACTGCTTTCGTATCTTTCGTCGGTGTGGCTCTCCTGGCGTCGTAGTGGTATGACCATATTGTTTGGCTATCTCTGTCGTGGTCTTTCATTCGCTTCGGAATATTGTTGCTCGAGCCATCATAGAGTTTAGGATTGTGCCCATAATAGGGGGATCCCTTCTTGAAATTCTTGTATGCACACTTGTAAATTCCAGTCAGAGGTCGGCAGGTAGTCGCATCCTGAGCTTTAGACAGAAGGTCTCCAAGGCTGAAGTTTCCGCTGTTGAAAAGGTCTATCAAGTTGGCCTTCCGAGTTCCTTCGTACACATAGTTGATAAATGCCACTTTCTTCCCACTATCTCTCAGAACTTCAGAGAGGACGGTCGGTAAAGTCAGCGCATTGCCATCAAGCTGTTGAAGGCCTGCAGCCCATGCCTCAATCAATCTTCGATACCGAGTGACCTGTGAGTTGGGTTTGTATGCGACAGGGATATGCTTTGGTAGGCTGTATTCAACGGTGATGACCTTTCTGCAATTGACCCGGCCGAACTCGAGAGCCCAGGCAGGGACAAGACCACTTCCGCCATTGTCGACTTGCACCTCAATCCATGGCTCAAACTTGCCTGGGCTTGGCTTCGCTTTCTGAATGAGGTGGCCCATCTTGTTCCGTGGATAATCGAGCCGGATAACTTGACCTTCGTCACCTTTCTTCAACACCAGTTCACCAGTGGAAGTATTACCACCGAAAGCATATCGGCAGCGGAAAGGAAAACCTTCTGGCCAAACACACAGATATGGATCCCAAGGCAGAACAGCCATCACTGTGGTGGAACCTTTGGGTCCAGGATTCTCGGCAGGCAATTCGATCTTCAGACGCTGTCTTCCGGGGTCGTAGTTGATGACTTTGCCCTTGATTCCGACACGAAGAGGATGCTTAGGTTGCGTAAAACCTGCCTCCGGATGTTTGGAGAAGTCGCATTCTGCAACACATTGATAGATCGCGCCTTGGGGGAATTCTCGGTCAAAGATTTCTGAACTGGTGCTTTGCTGCTGAGGAGGCATGTTTGCAGGACTTCCCGGTATCTGATGATCAAGCTGTCAGTCAAAACCTTGGGGGGAAGCAACAACTGTATGTATACCTTGACGATACACGAGATAGTCAGTGAGAGACCAAGATCGAAAAACAGTTGGCAGGGTTGGGGGTTTCGTATTAACGAAACAGTGTGGAGGAAGAAAGGTCTACTGGGGGAGAAATGGGCAGCTACTTATAGACCTGAGGGTCAGGCAGTGATTCACATGGGCAACAATGTATTGAATGATTGCATTCACCAAACGACCATTTTATGACTGACTCCATTCATCAAACAGACATTGTATTGAATGATTTCATTCATCAAACAGACATTGTATTGACTGATTGTGATTGTCCGACGGTTGGCGCATGTTTCCAAGGCGTGACGAGAGTATTTTCGTGAATGAATCCCATTGTATGACTGATTGCATTCATCCAACAGACATTGTATTGAATGATTTCATTCATCAAACAGACATTGTATTGACTGATTGCTATTGTCCCGACGGTGAGCGCCTGTCACCCAGGTGTGACACGGACAAAGTCATTGAATGCCATTGTATGACAGATTGTCATTGCCCCAATAGTGAACACGTGTCACTTCATGTGATGAGGATAGTTTCCCCTGATGAATGCAAGTTCAATATCCTTGCTTGTCAGCTTATTGAAGGAATTACAAGGCAAAGCCATTGTTCTGCTTGTCTTGTCATGACGTCCAGAGCATGACATGCGCTCCATGTGGCGACTTGTTTTGATTCATCTTGTTTGGTGTGCCTATCGAAACTTGGGAGTGTCCTTTGGTTTCTGGTCGCTATCGAGTAACACGTTTAGCACAGACTTGTTCCAGGTTATCGATGCTTCGGTGCTTATTGATAGCGGCAAATCATCGGATAAGGCTGAACATTCAGGGATTTGCATGCCTGGCGGAGCCATAAGGCTGATTCACTCGATTCGCCACCAGAGCAGGCTTCCATCATCATGATTGGTTCCAGCATCACTACCTGTCAAAGTCGAGCGAGATATGAAGAACTTTTCACCACCATAATTTCTGCAATGTCACCGTATTTGGATGACTCAACGGCTAACCATAAACTTCGCAAACTCGAAACAGAACGATTATCATGCCTTGGCCTTGATTCTCTTACTGGGATGAATTAGACACGACACCTTGCAGGATGCAAGGAAATTGTGCCCATTTTCATTCGTGTTGATACTCCTTGCTATATTTGTAAGTATTTACAAGATTTTGCAGATGAATGCGCAACTCCCAGCGAAAAAGCCGCCTCGACGAAGATGGTCCTGACCGAGGGAACTCCAAGCGAGTTCTTCGCGATGAGACGAGCTCCCTGCGCTGGAAGACATTTTTGGAAATGTTACTGGTTTGCTCTGGAAACGCAACGAAAACATCACGACAGTCTCAAATCCCACCTAAATTGATCGTGCTTTTGGCAGACAGATATCAACTGGCCCCTCGACTACACTGTTGAAAAGCGACGTCCGATTGCGGAGGCAAACTTTCCGGTAAGTCGATGAGAGAGGCCTGGTTCGATCCTGACCATACTGTCGGACTCGGATGCATTGCGCATGGCCCAGCATCAGGAAATCCATGGCAATTCTCATCTACACACTTCATTGGCTTCCATGGCCCATCAATAAGCTGAAGGCTGTCCGCCGTCGTGATCAACATGCAATTTTGGGGTTCATTTGGTAGGTTCAGCTTGTTGTCCACATCGGCTTACTTCATGCGGCGACGACCAACTCAACCCATCTTGAGAGATGTTACGGCTACAGACCATACGCGAAGAAAGGGAGTATCCTGCTGCTTTTTACATGCAATGGTGTTTTCTCGGGCATGTGGTGGGCAAGGCTCGGCAAGGCTGGGCAAGGCTGAAGTTTCACTTTTGTATGCATTTCCCATAGTGAATGTGAACCACTCAACACGACTCATTTTTTTTGCACTCGAATCCAGCACAATGTCTACCAGCACTTACTCCGTGGACAAGACCGTTCGCTTTCGGGGCCCCAATGGCCTGATCGAAGAGCCGTTGCTGCCGGCGTTCGCCGAGAAGGCCAAACGAGTCCATGGTAAGAATCTTCCAATCACAAAGTGGCACACCCAGAAGCCATGAGAGTCGACATTGCTGTTCTCTTGTGCGGCAGAATATACGTATCAATGTACTAACGGGATATAGTGTCGAGAAGAAGCCCGCCGCCGCCACCACCAGCAGATTTTGTGCCTGGTCTCCCTCCTTCGCCAACGACGTTGACCAGCGCGATGCACGTATTGACGTTCACCGATGCCATTGGCGACAAGAAGACTCCGACGACAACGACCTCCTCCTCTTCAAAGTTGACGACGAGAACTCCTGCTTCAATGAGGCAGATTGCCATCTCAACAACAACAGCAACAACAGCAACAACAGCAACAATAGCAACAACAACAACATCAACAGCAACAACCGCCACCACACCATCACGTGCGAGTCGCCCTCCTCGCAGAAGAAGTCCGACCGTCCTCATTGTAATGAAGAGACCGCAGCCACAAGGGCGCAGAGCCCCTCCAAAAAAGGAGGAGGACGAGGAGAATGAAGAGGATGAAGACAAGGATGAAGAGGAAGAGGAAGAGGAAGAGGACGAAGATGACGACGATGACGATGATGACGATGATGACGATGATGACGATGAAGAAGAAAAGTACATCCGCCCGTTTGTGGGCTTAGGCGATGATGACCCAGAAGACGAGTGGGTGCCTTCGCCGAAGTCGAAGGAAAGACCTGCAAAGAGAAGACGATTGTAGTCATTATAAGACTATCATGGTTTTCCCATAAATGAATGCAGACTCTGTGCGTCTTAATGCTTCTGTTGAAACCCAAGGTATGAATCATCTCGTACTTGTCGTCCACTGGCTGTCCCCAGCTGCGAGGCTTGGCAGAGTGTTTTCTGGTCCATTCCAACCAGTTTGCGGTTCAGGTTGCTGATCGGTCCAGAAAACTTCCATAGATGAAGGGAACAGCCAGCCGTCTTCAAAATCAAGACCATCGCCAATCACAAAATCAGTGAAGAGATCAGTAGACTGTTGGTTTGAAGAGATTTGCGAGTGCTTCAGTGGATTTGTGCCTGGTTGGAACGGAACTGATGGGGATGCTGCAGGCAGCATTCTTTTCCGGAACTTCTCAATGCTCTCGGCAAGCCCATTGGCAACGTGATAGACAAGATGCCTACGACTGACAGTAACTTCCTTCATTAAATCAACCACCTCTTGAATAAGATTCAGGACCGATGTAGGGTCGATATTCACAGATTCGCTCCATTTCCAAGCGACCTTCAGGAGAAACACAGCGGCAAAGGTGATCATCGTGTGCTTGAACAGTGGCATACCGACAATACCCTGCCTCAAGTCGGGTTCGCGCAGAACCAGACTGATGGCAGCGATGGCAGAGAATACCGCAACGTTTGCGGCTTCGACACGTTCCATGGACAAGATAGCTGATGGTGACAGGCCTCGGATGGATAACGAGTTCAGTTGCAGTTTGGCAAAGTGGTAATGAAGGACGACACCTTTGGCCGGGTAGCTCTTGATGAGTGGATTTAGGGCTGGCACATGATAAGCATTCCGAAGCACATTGCCCAGTTGGGCGCAGGCTTACCTAGCCGAGGTTGCCACTGCACTCGCCAGTTTTCGATCTGAAGGTTAAAGTTCCTCAGCTTACCAAAGTCTGTCTCGTTCAGAGCTGAATTAGTCTCGATGTCGAATGTGTGGTAAGCATCAGTCAAGCATATAAACAACGCAACCTGGCTTATGATACGATAGTCCGACGGGGTATGGATCCCCAAGTCAAGGAACGTTTCGTGATTGCGGATAGCATAGCTTTCGTGGATCATTGGCGGTCTGCCGTATGCAATGCTAAAGTGGTGGTCACAGACGTAAACCAAATACCACAACCTTGCGTGTGCGATCTTCCCATTGTCACCACGGGAAACCTGCTGAAAGCTTTGATGCAAGTTCAATTCTGTTGAAACTCGCACTGCAAGGCCTGATAGTTTCCAACTCATGTCTGACAACCAGAAGGACCCAATGACAAAAGCTCGGACATCGTCGAGTGAGTTTCGGAGGCATATACTTGTTTTCGCCACCAGGGCCACAAATTCACCATAGTATCTGTCAAACATGGTCTCCTGCCCGGCCAAATGAAGGCAGGCTACCGTGAGGATGGCGGCACAAAGGAGCGATGACGACCGTCGCGCTGAAGCCAGGTCGGTATGGACGAGTGCAATGCCCCCCCACAGATACTGATTCATCTTCTCATTGAACATGTTGAACATTTCGGTCGCCTTATGTAATGGAATCAGGCCTCGAGAGATCAAGTCATTCTGTATATTTTCGGGCGGCAGAGGGTCGTGTTCGTGCAGGTTGCTCAAACTGGTCACATCTAGGACGCTGCTCATAGGTTCTGAAATTATCTCTCGACCCTGTAGCGGCTCACTGAAAGAAGCTCCTGCTGCTGCATGCGACTGCGAGCGGCTATCGACCGATGTTCCCGCAGTTGGAAAGGCAATGCTATCGCCACCGTAGGTCGAAAGAGGTGGTAATGAATGTTGTTGTAAAACGTCGGTCAAAGCGGCTTGAAATTGCATCATCCTCTGATTGACCTCGTTTCGCCATCTCCATCAAGTCAATCATCGCGACCATCTTCACGGCATGCACTTCTTGGGACTCACTTCACGTCCGGGCTATTAGAGGCATCGACAAGCCGTTTGACCCGACATACCATTCCAGCGCGTTGGCATCTCCGACAGGGCTGCTGCTGGCCCGGTCGACGCTCGCACTTTACCTTCTGCTTTCTGCATTCGACGCCTTGAAGGATATGTTAGTCGTGGCATCCGGATCGTCAATCATTGTCTCACAAGCTGTGCCTTTAGGTATTCCAGGAAACCTCTTAACAGCACCAGTGCTCAGGCTGGTGTCGGCCATAGCATTGAAGACCAGAGACGTGGCAACCCAAAAGACCCTTGATTCCTCCGTTTGAGTGTAGGAAAGTAGGTAGGAAGCGGAGAAATTGTGCAGCCGGAATTTGCGACTGCCCACTGGACACTGACCAAGTCTGCACACCACCTGCACGCCACCCCCGCATTACTTACTGTGCTTCGCAGAATGCCCGGGGAGTATTTGGAACGATTTTGCCGAACACATGCAAGTTCTCTTTCGAAACCTAGACCGACGCAAAGACAACTTCGCAAGATCAATAAGGCTAATATCTAAAAACAAATGACGGTCGTATCGACGAGTCGGAAACGGCAATGGTATTTTCATCACAATGTGGTCAATAGCTCGGATTGTCACCGGTATTGAAGCAGATACCCCAGGATTATCTGATGAGTTAGTCAGCTCTGCCGAGGCAGTTTCACGCAAGCACCCAAATCCGGAGAGATGGCTTACACATTTCATAAGTTTGCCTGGCAAATGAGTTCTCCACGGGCATGTACTCCAATACTTTCGGAGCTGCTTCTTCAGATATCTTGAAGCATTTTCAGCGGCATAACCGTCGTAGGATGAACCACTAGATTCCATATCGACATGTAACCTATCTAGCAGGCGGAGTCATGGTCATGAATCGAGCTTGGCCGGACCGTATAGACTGTTATATTCATTGGTCTCCCAATCGAGGTAGAACTCAACCATAGCCACCTTACATGTCCAAGAAAAGTATGAATATCTCGCCCATGGGGAAAATTCTACGACGAATCCTGTGGCGTCATGGACCATATGGAACTGCTGATCAAGTTTAGTAGTAGGATGAACAGCTGATATTTTTACGACTGAAGGTAGGCTTTCATGCTTAAGTCGCCAACGTCCGGCGCCTCCATCCGTCGCCTATATCCGTCGTCTATCCCCAGAACCACAGACGCATCTCGAATCGGAAAGACTACGGTATACCCTAGCTATGGCATACATCTACATCCCACCAAGGTAGGTTGTCTTACCCTGCGACTCTGGAATTAATTTACCGAAGTGGTTGTGGCACAGACTCGGGAATCTTAAGTATCAGGTACGAACAGCTTCTTATTCGCATGAACACTGCTTAATTACAAAACAAGTGATCTTGTGGTCCTGTTGGTGTCTGGTTCTCAGTATCCTTCTTACCGATAGTTATTCGGTACTTATCACCGCGGAAAAAGATGGCAGGCAGTGGCCTCTCGGTTTCTGATGTCGCCGCGAAAGATGCTTCGACCTACAAATCCTCTACCGTCTTTGATCTTCTGTCTCTCAAGGGCAAGGTTACCGTAGTAACAGGTAATTGACTCTCCAATGAAATAGTATCAATGATTAAGGTATATTACAGGCGCTGGGCGTGGAATCGGGCTTGTACTCGCGAGAACGGCGGCCGAACTGGGCAGCAACGTCGCACTGCTCGATATACTCCCAAGACCAGCTGACGATCTGTCAGAATTGGAAATAAGTTTCGATGTACGGGCGAGATATTACCGGTGAGTAACCTCTCTGGAGCACACTTGCTAGCTACGTTCTGATCAAATCTCTTTTCATTACAGAGCCGACGTAATCGATATCACTCAGCTTGCCAAGGTCTTCGAGCAAGTGAAGAATGATTTTGGTCACATTGACAACTGGTCTGTACCCTTTTTCCGTATACTTTGCAGAAGAATCTGATGGTAGGTATCAGTATCACCGCTGCTGGACTGGTCTTGGACAAACCCTTTCTGGACCATGAGTGGGAGGAGAGTGCGAAGATCATGAACGTCAATGTAGGTGCAATGATTCACAATCGTAAATCGCACGAAACGTAATGCAGCGTCTGAACATGTCACAGGTCTTGGGCAGCTTCTTCTCTGCACAACTCGCCGCCCAGAGCAAACAGTATGGGACCAGGCAATGTTGGGGATTTCACACAGGAGGACATGATAAGTCTGCGCATCAACCACGTTTCACTTGGCGCTCGGATTAGCGACAATCTTTTTCATCTAATGTGCTCGCCAACGCGGAACGGGCGAACACTCTTTGATAGAAGACCAGGTGTCTTGCCCTAAGGATGATGAAGTACTTGTCCATAAAGCGTGGCCCCCGTAGCCCCTCTCGACCAGCACTGAATACTGGTAAGCCACCAGGTTGTGATCGAAGTCATGTTTAGGCGATGAAGTATAGATACAACTCTTGTGCTAGTCGGTCAGTGAAGCGGCCAGGTAGTTAACGCCATATCTACTTTTCCCCAGCGGTTCATAGACCTGGCTGAGAGTGAAGTGGACAGAGTAGGACACAGTGCCTCATCAGCCACAAGAGGATAGTTCTTGTAAAGCGTCAACAGCGTACGTTCCAGTGTTGCGTGGAGAGAATGTTCGGGCCCGGAGAATTCGGAAGCTAAGATGTCGCGCGTCGAATGTCAGAATAATGGGGCTATAATGCATCTCGCAAAACCCAATGATCAGGTGCCCCAATGGTGCAGGATTAATCAGAGTGAATACTTTGGCGCGCGCTAAGGTTGGTAGCAGACACAGCGAGGGCAAGATAAGCCAACGCATGGCGAAACATGATCCTTGACGCCACCACTCGCACGTACGAAACAGCAAGCGCGCGCCATACGAAACGAGAATACAGAATTGGAAACATGTTGAATCCAATGGTAACATAAGAATGATCATCTTTCACGCATACCGTAGGATACCAAAGCGCTCTCCCACTGCACTTGGCGAACGTTTAAATAAGACTCTCACCTATATTCTTCTCAGAGCCCACATGAAAAGCATGACTCTTGCTAGCGACAACTCCAATCTACTATATACGAGCTCAAAGGCTCCAGAACAGAGACTTCTTGGCCTAGAATTAGCGTTGGAACCTCGGCAAAAAGTCAAGGCGTGGGCGCAAGCTCTTCCCGAGGTGAGTTGCTCACATTCTCTTTCCTTTATATTTCCGCATACGTCGAGACTCGGATCGAAGAGAACTAAATAGATGAAGAAACGGGGTCCTTGCCAGCTAACGAGTACCCCGAAGCAGGCTTTCTCTTACTCGACTTCAGTGGGGCAGCCAAAGTTCCGGTCGCGGACAAAAGGGTTCTTCCATAGGAGCAAGAAGGGGTGCCTCACGTGTAGGAGGAGGAAGAAAAAGTGTGATGAAATCCAGCCAACATGTGCGTATTACTTCACAAATTGCGCAAACGTTCTGCATCGTGACTGAAAATCTACCGAAGGCCTCGAGTGTGCTCGTCTGGGACGCAAATGCGAGTGGTCACCTAAAAGTAGCGGACCATCGAGCATGAAAAGACTGTAGAAAACGGACTAGTGCCTGGCTGGCCATCGTGTAGCTTGAAGCAAGAAAGTCATCGGCCAGAATTTGACTCTAGACGAATCCAGACTTTGTTGAAATCATTCGCCATTGAAGACGTAGGCCCACAACTTTCGCAATTTCCAGATACGAGCCGTCCCAAAGACGGTCGGCCCTGCAAAGTATTGGAGCATCCATAGTTTCAAATGTGACCACTGACGGGTATTGATGATGCCGGAGCTATTTTGACAGCTTCGCGCCAGACCAAGACACTAGAACTTTGGAGTCAGAAAGCCGAAGTAACGACCCATCCTTTTCCCGCGCAGGGTGAATCAACTTACCACGCTGGGATGAAGGGCTGAGCAGAGCTGTCAGTTCTGACCACGTGACCTCAGCCACCTCTGTCAAGGAGATATTCCACGTGATATTCCACCTGACCTGCTTTACTTGGAGATCCTGACCTGGTCATAACCTGGTCGCATGTTGTCCTCAACGCACTTGAACCTTTCTTTCTTCTTCTGTCATGGCTGACCATGCCTTGGTATCGCGTCGCTAAACCAGGTCGATCCTCCACCGTCCGTCGCCACGACCTTGTTTCGCGTATCCAATCACTGGGTTCCAAAAGGTTCGAGATGGGTCGCTGTACACCTTGCCAGGAGTCTGATTCTGCGTGTTTTATGCTGGATGGACATAGTAAATGTTCGTCGTGTACAAAAGAGAAAGGGGTGAAATGCTGCGATGGTGTATTTTCGACTGCAGGGATTGTCTGACGCCGCAGCGGAATCGCTTAGCCAAGGCCGCGCGTCGTTAAGGTGACGAACTCCAGGAGTTGTTGGCTGCTGCGTCACGGGCTCAAGCCGCGGTAGCTCAGGCCTCCCTTGGAGCGTGAACGGCTTGAACGTGAAGCTGATGAACTGCTGAAGAGACAAAAGAAAATGTTGGTTCGAGAGGCAAACGCCTTGGATGAGCTCGACAATGTTAGGCCTTTGGACGTGGCGTCGTTGACGGTCTTCATTGGTCTTGATGATGCGCAGTTGGAAACCATTTTGAGTTTGAACCGGTTTCGTTGTTTGGCTTCGAGGATCCTATCCCGATTATTTGAAGTGCCTTGTGTAATTCCTTCAATCTGTCGACTGACATTTGTGCTTTTTCTGCAACTGATTAAATACCTCGTGGGTCTTTCTGAATATGAGGGTGTTTTCCGTAGTTTGCATAGAACGGCGCTATTCCTGTAGCCAATGTGCCATTTGTTGAATGCAAACTTGTGCTATGGGCAGTAACTGTACCCAGTCATTTTGTTGAAAGTTGACGTAGCACCGTAGGTACTGTTCCGGTATTTGGTTTGTCCTTTCCGTCTGTCCGTCGGACTGTGGGCGGTATGCTGTAGACATCTTCTGATGTGTCCCCGTAAGATCCACTAACGATTGCCAGAACCGTGAGGTAGATAGTTGGTCTCAGTCTGAGCGTATTTCAGTTGGTGTTCCGCGTTGTGCTTTAAAGCATTTTGAAAAGCGTATATGCACTCCTCGACCTGTTGGATCATCTCACACTTTACCGAAAGCAGATCCAACTTTAAGTTGTTGTTGCCGTAAGACTTGCTTCTCCAAATTGTATTAATTAAGCTGATTCTAATTTAAAAATTAGACTGCATTCCTACATGCATTTCATCTTCAACTGACCAGGCCACTAAGACTTGCTATACTATTCCGTGGCAGGTCTAGCGCTGGGCTCAACAAACACTCTCTTTGCAGTCGCCGGAAAGCCTTGTTCGGAATATCAGCCCGCTCTAGACCCTGCACACGGCATACTAGTCTTCCCGTCTTCAGCGTACCATCCCAGTCCCGGAAGGCATAAACGCTGTCCCAATTGCTTCAAACCCTAATCCGCCGTGGGCGTTGCTGAAAGTGAGACACACATGTCCAGTCAGGAAAGACGCTCAGAGGTCCGGGCGTCCTCGATCTCGGCGTGAAGAGCAAAGCTTTGACCGCCAAATCGCTCAACACGTCCGACCACGCTTCTCGATGGCAGTAAGGGCTACACAGCTCGACAGTAACAGTACTCGTAGTGGGAGCCTGGTAAAATCTTCACGGTGGCTTGGACCCTAGAAGGGGTATTGGGGCGGGTGGACACCACTGACAAACCCACAGAGTCACGATACTGCTCTCATTGGTATCACACAACGACTTTTTTTGTCTCCACTTAGGCTATCAAGACTCTAGTAGTTAAAACCCGTTAAGGTTAGACAAAGAACAACGAAAATCCTTCTCACTTATCATCTTGTTAGGAAGAGTTTCTTACGACGATTCTAACAATATAATTTTTATTACTATTTTTCTTATCAATTAAAAAATTATTCGTAATTGAGGTCGACGTCTTTTTACGACTTCAAGATAGAAAATTATTCCGTAAGTAGCTCAATACTTTATAATTCTTAATCAGAACTATCAAGAGGACCAGGGCGCATGAGGGATAACGTCCTATATCGCTGTAATTAAGAGGTAGACAAAATACCCAATTAGGATAGCTAAGGTTGCCAACCACCTTGTCGCCACCCCCACCTTGTCGCCAATTTTATGAATTCGCATATTGTTGTAGTAAAGGGTAGCCACTCATGCATCCTGACGATAGAGAGTCTATAACTTTGTATGGGGATTGCCTATGAACCTACCGAGTTGGCTATATCGTAGATAATATCTCTGCTAGGCAGTGCGCTTAATAACACTACCGCATCTTCCTTCGTATACTCCCTACCCTATATGACTTCGATCGTATCCTAGATACGCTTTTCGTCTTGCTTTTTGAGTCTCTTTGATACGGCTCGCTCCTCGTCCTCTAGCACGTGTTTCCTGATAGTTGAAAGCTTGGTTGACAGTACTTAATAGGCGCTAGAGACCTCGTAGTAGGCTCTGTTTAGTTGTCGTATAAAAGCCTTGCCAGATCGACTCAATCTTGCCGCTAGTTCCTCGTTTACCTTGCTATACTCGTGCGTATCTCGTGGGGGGCAACTGTGAGGCCGTTTAGGAGGTAAGATCTCTAGCGTAGTGTGTCGATATCGTGAAACTTAAGGTATATCGAGTACTTTTCTAACGTTGATAGGCTAAAGGCCACTACGGCGCCAACTCGCATTGATATATTGAGTTATTATACCTAATTCCCGTGTAAGTTAATATAGTAGATTGAATTAAGCACGATTCACTTGCGTATCGCCCGCGGCAATATAGCTCTTGAGGTATTTTAAGTAGAATGCCTTTAGCTAACTAAATGGCCCTAAATCGCACGGTTAATAGAGATAAGAGGTGTGAGGTAAGAGATAAATCAATAGAATTTAATTCATAATACACTTTACGATAAATGCCCCTATAGTGTGACTATCGTGGCCATCAAGGACAAGTAATCGCTAGTAAGAGGTGTTGTCTTCATAACGTCCTCGTCGGGACTATAGGATAAATACTATCGTCAACCACTCGAGCGCATAGTCGTTATTGGTCTAGCCCTTCTCTATGAAGCCCCAATACTAGTTAGGGCACTCGTTTAACGGTGGGAACTAGCAATTAGGTGGTTGATAGTGTAATTTGCCGCGGTGAATGACAAGAGGCCGTATCGTATCGCTAAAGGTAGAGATCGCCTCTATAATCGAAACCCAACCCGTAGATCCACTAGCAATTGATATCGGAGGTCCTGTACGTCGATTAAAGACCATAGACTCTTTCTGTGAGTGACTCATTTGAAAGTCGATCTCGTCCATATTCTAGAGGTCCTCCGGACGTACATTATAGCGTGAAATAGCCTCGTCGAGGTGCTGAAACTAGCCCTCGAGCATGCTAGGGATAGCCGCTGTTATACGGCTCTATTCGAAAGACCTATTACGACCACGCTTGAGATCAGGATGTCGATTCAAGAATCTTGAAATCCAGTTCTTGCCGAGGCGCGCATTAGGCTCTCTTTGACGCGCCAGTGCCTACGCGACAATAGACAATTGAGTAGTATTGACGGGCGAGTATTGTAGCTAAGAGTCCTTTATATATTGATATAAGACCTCCTCTTATATCCTTGATAACCTAGCATTTTTTTGCTCTTCTAAACCGCGTGGTGCGCGACCGTCGCGCCTATCACGAATCGTCGATCGTGGTGTGGTTGTACACTTTGCGGCTTGCGATACGTTGCGGAAACGGCCTTCCTGAAAGAGGTCAAGGGCCCGTGATGCCCTATCCATCTTAAATAGAGAGACGGCGAGGGCAATTGGTTGATATATATGAGAGTTTAGTTGATAGGTGGGTAGGAAGGACATCAAAATGCGATTGGCGACAAGGTGGGGGTGGCGGCAAGGTGGTTGGCAACCTTAGTGAATTGAATATTTTCGAAGAACTTAGAGCGGCACTTGTGAAAGGGGGATTTCGACTTCGCGTTCAGCTCAACTCTAAACAGCTAAACACACGATTCAGACGAGGATTCTTCTCCATACGAAATGGTGTGTACCTTGACGGGCTAAGCCACAAACTAACCTCTAGAAAGTAAAAAGACCCGACTGTCATTCGAAATATTAACCCATCTCAGAGCTTCAACTCCGGCTGCGGTAGGCAGGTATTTTTTCGTTCAGTACAGTAGTCTTCCAAAGCATATCATTATGAAGGCTCTGATACTGAAGTCTTCTAGCAGTGCCTGGTTTTGTATGCAAAAGAATACAGTACCCAAATACACCCGTGTAGTCAATTTCCATTCCTCTATATCATTGTCGGGGTGCGAAATCATATTTTCGCGAGCAAGAAAGCACGCAATTAGAGTGGTAGAGGCGAGCAGAAAGATTGAGTAATCGTAGACGGCTTCTCGTTTATTTTTCCTCTTGCCCTGTTCGTCCATCCTCCACCTGCTTCTGGAGCTCGTTCATGCTACAGAGAGAATCCGACGGCGAAAGGTAGGACAGCACATTTATGGACCACGCCCTTCACACCCCAATGGAGGATTGCGAAGACAATGGTTTGCGGGACTTCAGCGCCTAACGTCTCGGGCCTCTGGAGTGTTCGGGTTGTTGACACATGAGCTTTTGTGGGATCTTGTAATATTCAAGGAGAGGCCTGTCCCAGCAGAGGTGACAAGCACGCAATGAGTGACCTATTCTCGACACTATATGGCTGATCATACAACCACGTCTGCCCTTCAACAAACTGCCACTGATGTCTTCGAAACCAACCTTGCAATGCGGCAAACCCGTCAAATGCGGCAATGTCATTGTTCACAAGAGAAAGACCAACAGGATTGCGGTCACAGTGGTAGGCCTCGCCGGGTACTTCGTAAAAGATCTCCGCTGGGTCCAGCATGGAACATTACATCCCAGCAGTCCAGACACAATGGCCTTGGCCCCGTAGGGGAGTCGTTATCGGATTGAACGCGGAGCAGATCTAGCACAACGCCGTAGACGCGCTCGCGGAACTGGGTGCACATTGTCCATATATCCCGGGCCCAGATTAAGCTACGCATCGGCTCGGCAATGACGAAGGCACGGTCGCAGAATCGTGAATGCTGCGAAACATCAGTACACCTTCAGGGAATCGCTGATTGTAACGCACATAATCCAGCAAGCATGATGCAGAAGGAGGCGGGAAGCCAATGCTCTCGTTTGGTGGACAGGCAGCGGGCTGTTATACCGTGAGCCACAAAGGATATGGAAGCTCGTAGCTGGTCTAGCAGCGCCACAATAGTTTCGGCATCTACTGGTGTTCCTAGTCTCATATGGTGGCTGGGAGAAACAAAAATTTCATGGAACGCAGTCGACTGTCCCATCAAAGCACAAGCAGCGTCGACAGCCTCATCCTAAAAACAACCTTATCAGTCTGAGGATTTCGTTTTCTAGCTTGCCATTTGAGGAAATAGAATTGCAGAAAACTCCATACTCTTTTCGCTTGTGCGGCCTGGTATACGTCGATGATACGCAGAAGCTCATCAAACTCCTGAGAGCAGAGGCCGAGCTTGTGCACAGATAATGAAAGCCGGCGAAGTCCGCTTTCGCAGGGCAGGATCGACTGGATGGATTCTTCTCGGTACAATGCTGATCGTTGCCGGACAATTGTCCTCCAGCTCAGAAGTTTGGCGGCTAAAGCACAGCAATTTCAGAGATGTATCGCTCGAAAGAAACTGTGTGCTGCTTTCAGCAAAGGTCCAGTCGCTGCAGACGTCAAATATCAATAGGTCTGGGAAACTACGTGGCAAGATGTTGTCCACGATGGTTTCGAGGACATCACGCCGACAGGCTACCCTTGACGGCCAAACGCGGAAACCGCCCGTCAAGCATAATGAGCATATTGGGTTACCGTCGCACTACCAGTCAAACATGCCGTCAGTCCAGGAAGGTCGATCAGGATTTGAGTACCAACAGGCTTTTTATATTTCCTGCATCGCCAACATGCTTGTACGCCACGTCCCCGGCGCCGCCGACTCGATCGAACTTGCCTGCGCACTGATCTAGACTCCAACCCCTCCGGTGATTGAACCTTCCATAGGACGAATCCTTGTGCCGAGTTCCAGGGCACGGGCGGGCTGCGTTTCTCCACAGAGTTAAAGAGACTAGCTTGCGTTCCTTGGGGTCTTTGAGTTGGAAATCGTGAAATCGTAACATGGCAGAGTTTGGCATTAAAAACGTGGAACTTGTAGGGAAAGAACATGATCGAGAGTTGTGAGTTGTCATTTGGTTGAAGGCCGTCTTACTTTTCTTATCACGCCGGCATCGGGAGCCCGTGTTCACATTGTAGAAGAGATCGGCGTTCATTAAAATGAGACGTGCAACAACATCCCGAGGCCGCGTTTGGGGGCCATTTTCCCCATCATTCTTCCCGAAACCGGTGTGCATATCTGTAATCAGCAAACTGGTTCGAGAACTACTGTACTGTCCTCATTCCGGCTCTTCTACAAATTACTTTGACATTCGATCGCGGAATCTCGATCGCTGTCAAGATAAAGTGAAACCCCGCGGCACAGAGCCATCAATAGATGTGAAGCAAGGTACTGTGCGTTCAATGATTAAATTTAGGTGACGGGCAACAAAAAATATACGTTTGAAATGAACCAACTACCTCTGTCAAACTCTATTTCACGCCTTCTTCTTATCGGGTCTTTAGCGCTCTCTTCGATTTGACTCGTCCCTCTCGCACCTAACCTTCCGGCATGCAGGTCAAGGTGGTCGAGTCGCAAGTCAGTCTCGAGCTGGTACAGCAGCCAAATGTCACTGTATGAACCGAGCACTCGGCGCCTGCAGGAATGCAAGTCTCTGTCGGGGTCGAAACGAGGGTGATTGTTGTCGTGGTTGAGGTTTGGGTCGTAGTGGGTGCGGTAGTCTGGACGATAATGCCTGCCGAGATGGTTGTAGTAAGAAGCGCTACACTGCATACACTGGTGCTCGAGCTAGCTAGGGATGTAGTGCTTGTAGTAAAGGTGGGAACCCACGAAGTTGTAACACAAGGGCACACATGTTCGGTTTCCGTCACCCATATCACTGACTGCTTTGGAACGACGAAAGAGGCAAGGCCCAAGGCCACAACCATGGAAATGTGAAAAAGGATGCTGAAGATTTAGGTCCTAAGAATTAGATGATTCTCTTTGTCCGTGGCATGTTCGAGGGCATGCGGTTCTCCCAGAAGACTTCGGATCATTGCATTTTGAGATCCATGTCCTGACCCACTTCCCAGGTTTCTGCCAACGAGGCCGATAACGCTATACATGAGCCAGGAGTGTACCACCAGGTGTTCGGTTGATGTCTGTGGCCGGCCCAGACATTGTAATTAATCCCGCTCGTGGTGTGTTTTGACATGAAACAAGCGTGGGTCTTAGCGAAAGCATACCTCTACGCAGTACATTTGTATTTGTTGAGCTCTACCCTGATAGGCCCACGCCATGAGATAACAGCACTTGGCCACGTGTGTTAAGATTATGATTGTCCTGTGGCGTCCTTCCATCAATTAAAGGGATTGCTCCCCTGCTGTATCAAGGGAATTCTAGACATAAGCAACAGACGCCTCGATCTCCTTGCACATATTACTTCAGCTCTCTCCTTGTTCTGTTTGCAAGTCGCTCTTTGGAGTCAATTGTCCATTCTCACTCAAAATCGTTCCTTCAGCCAAGCACTCTTAAAGTCACTCTTTTACCGACCGTCATGACGACTCCAGCAAGCGATGGCCATGTCTCTCTGATTGATCAGAATGATTTCAATGACTGGGTCGACCGGTTCAACCTCGCGTTCACGGACTCGAGCACCGTCACTGAACCAGCAGCACCTGATGCCCACCCGTGGGCCGAGTCCTTTTTCGGGTGTTTCATGCCGGTTGATACATGTATGTGTGTACATGCAAGGTAGCAAGGAGAGGGGATTGAATACTGACTGTCCAAACCAAAGGTCTGGTTACATGCTGTATGCCATGCATCACGTTCGGCAAGACGCACCACCGTGTACACAAGGATAGAAACATGAAGTCCTACTACTGCGTGAATGCTTCTGTAAGTGATACTCGAGCCAAGGCGAGTATGTTCTGATTTTCTATTCGCATAGTGCTTGATGTTCACCGGCTTCTCGTGCCTCGGTCTGCACTTCATTCCAACCTTCTTCCAGCGTGTCGACATTCGCAGGAGATACAACCTACATGGGGACTGTCTGAGCGACCTCTTTACCTCTTGCTGCTGTGTGTGCTGCTCGATCATCCAGCAAGACAAGGAGGCAGAGGTACGCGAGAAGGAGCTCGCGACTCGAGTTGACGCCAAGGGTTATGCCGAACCTCAAGGCATGGCATATATGCTTCAAAGATGAGAAGGGAAATTGTTGCTCGGTCCTGGATGAGCAGATGGTCTGACTTACGATTGTGTCGAGATGATGCTGTCAGGTTGTCCAGTCTAAGCAATAGATGCTGTAATTAGCCAAAGCTTCCTTGGAGATACAGATATAGCTAGGGGCACTGTAATACGCATTCATCTTCTGAAGAGCGGGTAAATCGGGCATGCGTTGCAGGCAGCTTTGTAGGCAGAACGAAAAAAGGAATTCAGGCTGCTATACTCGTAGTTTATGTTACATTCCTGATTGTCACCAATAGTCTCGTACCGAATTTAGGATTGGTGATTCTGGACCCAATCAAAGGCATAACCTAATTAGGCTGGGACGAGTCACATGGGGGTTGCGAACTGTTGCGCGTTGGCAGAATTCCCTAATTCATTCTGCGTGCTTCATCTTGCCTGCGGCGTATGTGGTGCGGAAATGAGGCCGAGATCCAGGCTCTGTTGTCGGTGACGGGTAAGGGGAGAGGTATCGTGATTCGACGCATCTGTGACTATGCGGATTCTCATAAGAATGATTGATGGCAGAAGTATGCCGCTCTCGCAGCTGCGGCGTACGCGAATGGATTTCTTGGGTACATTTTATCGGAGCAAATCAGTCTGGAAAGGCCGATTCAAGACATAGTAGGTAAGTAGGATCTGTCGGCCAATGAATAAAGCTGAGGTTTGATGAACGTAATTTCTGGTGATCGAACTGCTCTCTACAGCTTCTCTCGACAAGCATCTGGACCAGCAATCTCAGTTGATAAAAGAGCATGTCGTAGAGGTCAAACAAGAGCACGAGAAATCAGTCCTCGCCAAGGTTCCGGTTAGGGACCGGAACAAGAGGAATCATACAACATGCTATCCATGCTAAGGTTTTGTGACGGGACAAAAACGCATGACCATTCGCCGGGTCTAGTGAACCTATACACTCTTCTATGAAGAGCAATCTTCTGTCTATCTACTAGTCTTGGTCATACCTCTTTAGCCGGATTTTGCTCGTGGTGCTAGAGCCACGTACCAAGGCGATAGCACCGCAGCTTCCGATCGTTCGGGAAATTGATCGAAGATCCACGACCATGACTTGCCTAGGCGCCTCCATTACGTTAAGTTATTATTCTCCTCTAATGTCCAACGGCCTCGCTACGTCGGCCGAGGAAGCGTTTCACTTTCGCTAGGATAGAAGTCGCTGCTCGTGTCTAGGTCGAGTGAATATCTTCCTCTCCTTCTAGCTCGATTTTATCTCCGATTATCTATATTACTAGTACGTCGCGATATCGTAGCTATTAGGAGCCAGTAATAGTTAGCTAATAGCTTAAGAACGATATTAACTAGGTTATCCGGCTAGATACTATACCTAAGTACTTAATCCGTAAGTAAGCGGAAGATATTCTTAAGGTTCGCCGAACTATCGATAATACGATTACGAAGCTAGCGTCTCTCGATATTACGGGCTAAAGGCTAAAGTAGTTTAATCTATCTATATACCGCTCTTACTTATAGTAGTCGTTTAAGGGCTCGTCGATATTTAACGACGAAGTTAGGGAGAGCTCGCGTAGGAGAAGAGTATACCTAGTTTACTCTTTATAGTTTATACTTATACTACGATCAATAAGGGTCTACTCGCTATTCGACCCGTAGGCGTAGTTATAGATCTTAGCTTCGATAGGAGCTCTAATCTTAGAGCCTAACTCGTAAAGCTAAGCTTAGTTTCTATAAGAACTAGCGGTAGAGCCTTTCTCGATTATTTAATAAAGAGAGTCGACATTTTATTAGTGTTAGCTTCTATACGTACTTTACGAGAATTTAGGGAGTTAAGATTAGATTCACTTATATATTATCGTTTATAGCTAGTAATGTACTTATACTCGCTATACTAAGGAGATTCTATCGGTCGCTTAGTTATATTTAGTGTTATTATAGCGTCTCTTAACTAAGTACCGAAGAGATTCCGTTATAAGACTAGTAAGGGACGACGAGATAGAATTATTACCTCTATTCGGGCTTTATAACGAGAGGATAGGGAGTATCGCTATAAAGACGATATCGCTATCTACTTCGAATAAGAGTAGTTTAATTCTATCGTAAGGTTAATAGCGTACGAGTTCGCCGGTAGGCTAGAAGTTTCGGAGCGAATTAAATTATCGCTTAGTAAGGAAATAATAATATTATAAGTCTTAGTAAATCGCGAAGTATAGCTCTTCGCTTAACGATTAAAATCTTTATTAAACCCGATTATCTCGAAGAACTCTAAGTTTAGTAGAATACCGAAAAAGAGACTATTTAAATCGTCGTCGAGACTCTTAGCGAAGCTATTATTAATATAGGCGAGAGAGAAGTCGCTATAAAGAGAAGTCTCTTTTAAAGTCCGTCTTTTATTAGAAGTATTATCGTATAGAGGGCTACGATATAGAAGCGAAGTCTCTAAGATCTAATCTCGTAGACGTAACGACTTTAGAGTAATCTATTAATAATCTTACTATTAATAAGTCTATAATAAACTAAAATTATCTAGACTTACTAGAATAGCCTCTATTACTTATATAAGAATATTTATATAGCCTAATTTTAGTAATTAGTATTATAGTCTACGACTTAACTTATTGAATATATTCTTCGCCCGAGGAGATAGTAAACCTAGTAAATATCGTACGAGTATACTACTTAGAGCGTATCCGAAATTTAGAAGAGTTCTCGAAGATAATACTATCTATATTAAATCGCGCGAAGAATATAGTGCGTAGAGATATTATCCTAAATAGCTAGAAGATTACGAAGCCGAGATAATCGCTATAGGAGTAATTAGGATATCTTGCGTAATATAGGTACGAGAACTAGCTAGATATTAAGAGTTTAGACGTCCTTAGGGGCTACTACTATATAGACTAAGGGAGAGATTCTAAATCTCGCGACTACTCGAGGAATAAGGGCGCCCTTTTCGGATAGCTAAGTAAGAGAACTAAACTCTCGCCCCTATTATTATACGCTTATAGAATTATCCCTAAAAGAGTTATAATCTATAACGCTACCTAAATTAGCTTTTCCTAGGCGATATAGGCGTACCTTAATAGGGTCGTTACGAATTCGACTACTATAAATTACGCCGAACGTTTCGTATAGATAGTATACGGCTATCGCCGCTTAAATTAACTAATTAGCTATCGCCGAGGTAATCTAGGGCCTAAATAGACTACGGGAATAGAATAGTATCGAGGGACGAAGTCAACTAATCGTCCTCTTCTATATAAGAGATATCTTATCGTATAGTAGGACGATTACGCCGAAAGGTAGTATAACCCTACTAGATAGTTATATTCGAATTATTTAAGGTAGTTAATATAATTATAAGTTTAGTTAAGAGCGATTTCCTTTGTATTTACTAAATAGCGAAGACTATATATATCTAAATATAGCTAGGGCTATCGCGACTAGAGATTTATAAGTAAAACTTAACGAATAGCGAGGCTTAAAAGAATAATAATTATCTAGCCCTCGCTAAAGCTTAACTACTATTAGCGAGGAAGTCGTAATTACATATTTAATAAATAACTATAGCTATTACTAGCGCTATTAGTTTTACTATTCCCCTACTTATTTTACTCGACGTCTTTCGTAATTTAGCCTTTACTAGACGAGCTATAGCTAAAGCTATCGAAGCCGAAGAATATATAGAAAGTTTAAATATACTCGGCGTTCTTAGGTCGCGCCCTTAATATTCGATTATAAGAGGTATAGATAAACACGTCGAGTATAGAGTAATAGTAATTTATAATATCGTTCTCTAGCTCGTTTAGTAAGATATACATTTTATCTATTCGTATTTATAGAAACTATATAACTCTTAACTAACTAGAAGACGAAGCGATAGAACTATTCCCTTAACCCCTAAGTCTATAATCTTGTTTAGGGCGAGTCGAGATAGAAGTAGAGTTTAATCGAGCGATAGACTATATAGGGAAGTAGACTAACACTTCCAATTTCTAAAGTCTCTAAGTCTTAGTGCGATTAAGTAAGAAGTATTCGAAGAGACCACGACGCGAATTCTAGTCGAGTCGAGTAATATCGCCCGTTTATAAAAGAGTAGTAGATCGTAAGGAGGGAAGACGAAAGTTAAGGACGTCTTAATCGGCAATATACTATTATACTCGTAGTTAACTCTATTATTACTCGACTACTAATTTAATTAGTACTAGAATATAATATAACCCTCCTTAAGGCTTCGAAAGCAAAATTTCTTAAGCTACGGGAGAGGGTAGCTTCGAAAGAAACGTTAACGAGAGACTAGTAGCCGTTAGTAAGACGTATAATCTCTTCGTAGCCTTCCGTAAATAGACTAGCGCTATACGTAGTATCGAGTAGTACTTTATACTCTCTAAATAAGAATTTATTCTTAGAGAAATCGTTAATCGTATAAAATAAATCTAGTAAGGAGAAGTATTTATCGTAACGCTCTTAAAACTCTTAGATAATACTCTTTTTAATTTAGTTTACTACCTTAGAAGGTCTCGGGAACTAAGGAGACTTCTTTAACTCGTTGTAGCTATAGAGAGCCTCGATTAACGCTATTACGACTCCTTATATAAGGCGTCTAGATATTAAGAGCCCCTAACTAGCTAAAAGATAAAGAGACGAAAGGTAATGTCTATACGCGTAGACCTTATTAACTAAGGGATATTATAGCTAAAGTAGTAAGTAAGATTAATATAAGCGTAAATACAATCGAATAAATATACCTAACTTTCTTATTCGGAAGGATAAGAGCTATTCGATCGTCGTAAGAAGCTAAAGTAGTAGAGAGGTTTAGGGTCCGCCTCTACGACGATAGGAGTACGATATAAGTATCGTAAGATTCTAGTTACTATCGAATAACTCTTTCCTTTCTCGAGACAATAGAGAGGCGAGGACAAAACGATATAAGAGTCAAAGAGAAGAAGGCTCGATAAAACGGCGAGAGACGACGTCTCTTTATAGTAGGAGAGTCGTAGAGGGTCGAGAGTAAAGCGGCGATAGGCCTAATCGATTAGTACTAAACCCTAAACGATTACGACTTCCCCGAAAGAGTAGCCGCTAAACTCGATCGGGAGCGTTAAAGCGACGCTAAATCGTATCGACGCGAAAGCGACCTCTCTATATCGCGACGCACTTTATTTTATATTTTTTTTAAAAGTATTTTAGCTTCTTTATTTATTCTAATAGATTTATTTAGATTAAGTATAAAAATAAGAGTAAGTTTTTATTTTTTCTTATATATATTTTTAGATTTATTATTTATATTATTATTTATTATAACTATATAATCTTTAATAAATTATATTAATATAAATATTTTATTAAAAATAAATTTTATTTATTTAATATAATTATTTATATTTATTAGTATTTTTATAACTTTTATTATTAAAATACTAACTATTTATTTAAATAGTTAATTA
>NW_026944373.1:0-58152 GCF_022695815.1 Exophiala viscosa | reverse complement strand
AATAAGACTTATAATAAGTTATATATTAAATATAAATATTAATTTGTCCTATTTTATATTTTATAATAAATAAAGTACGTCGCGATATAAAGGGCTCGCTTTCACGTCGATACGGTATAGCGCCGCTTTAACGCCCTCGATCGAGTTTAGCGGCTGCTCCTTCGGGGAAGGCGTAACCGTTCGAGGTTTAGTGCTGATCGGTCGAGCCTCTCGTCGCTTTGCCTTCGACCCCCTACGACCCTCCCACTATAAAGAGACGTCGTCCCTCGCCGTTTTGTCGAGACTCCTTCTCTTCGACTATCGTGCCGTTCGTCCTTATCCCTTATCGTCCCGGAAAAGAAAAGCGTCAGCCGATAGCAATAAGGATCTTGCGATGCTCGTAACCGTACTACTATCGTCGCCGAGAGCGGACCCTAAGCCCCTTTACCACTTAGCGCCTTGCGACGATCGAACCGCCCTTGTCCTTCGGAACGAGAAAGTTAGGCACGTCTACCGAGCCGTATTCACGCCTATATTGATCTTACTTACTACTCTAGCTACAATGCCCCTCGGTCAACGAGGTCCACGCGTATAGGCGTCACCTTACGTCTCTCTACCGTTCAGCTAGTTAGGCGTCCTTAACGTCTAGTCGCCTTGCACGAGGACTCGTAACAGCATTAATTAGGGCTCTCTACGGCTACAACGGGTTAGAGGAGCCTCCTTAGTCCTCGAGGCCTTCTGAGATAGCGAATTAAATTAGGACGAATATCGTCCGGGGGTTTTAAGAGCGTCGTGAAGACTACTTCTTATTACTAGACTCGTTTTACACGATTAACGATTTCACTAAGGACAAATTCTTATCTAGAGCGGATAAAGCACTGCCCGGTACTCGATACTACGTATAGCGCTAGCCTATTCACGGAAGAGTACGAAGAGATTATGCGTCTCCGTAAGGGCTACTAGCTTCCCGCTAACGTTCTATCCAAAGCCGCCCTTTCTCGTAGCTCTAGAATTTTTGCTTTCGAAGTCTTAGGGAGAATTGCTTTATATTCTAGTACTAATTGAACTAGTAGTCGGGCAATAATAGGGTTAACTACGAGCGTAATAGTATATTGCCGATTGAGACGTCCTTAACCCTCGTCTTCCCCTACTACGGCCTACTACTCTTTCATAAACGGGCGGTATTACTCGACTCGGCTAGGATCCGCGTCGCGGCCCCTTCGAATACTCTCTACTTAACTATACTAAGGCCTAAGGACTTTAGAGCTTAGAAGCGTTGGCTTACTTCCCTATACGGCCTATCGCTTGATTGGCCTCTACTTATATCTCGGCCCGCCCTAAACGAGGTTATAAGCTTAGGGGTTAAGGGAATAGTTCTATCGCTTCGTCCTCTAGCTAGCTAAGAGTTACGCGATTCCTATAGATATCGATAGATAAAAGCTACTCCTAACTAGACGGGCTAGAGAACGCTATTATAAACTATCGTCGCTCTATACTCGATGTATTTATCTATAACTCTTATAATCGAATATTAAGGGCGCGACCTAAGTACGCCGAGTATATTCGGACTTTCTATACGGTCTCTAGCTTCGGCAACTTTAGCTATAGCCTATCTAGCGAAGGCTAAATTACGGAAGACGCCGAGTAAAATAGCTAGGGGAATAGTAAAACCAATAGCGGTATTGATAACTATAGTCGTTCATTGATCGCGTAATCGCGACTTCCTCGCCGGTGGTAGTTAGGCTCTAGCAAGGGCTAGATAACCATTATCCTTTCCGAGCTCGCTATTCATTAAGTTCCACTCGTAACTCTCTGGCTACGATAGCCCTAGCTATGTTTAGATCTAGATAATCTTCGCTATCTAGGAAATACAAAGGAAACCGCGCCTAGCTAGACCCATAATTATATTAACTACCTTAGAGGATCCGACGATACCTACCGCGATAGGGTTATACTACCTCTCGGCGTGACTATCTCACTATACGGTAAGCTACCCCTTATATAGAAGAGGACGATCGGTTGATTTCGTCCGATACTAGGATCCCGACACTATTCTATCCCCGTAGTCTACTCGAGCTACGGATCGCCTCGGCGGTAGCTAACACACCACGCTAGTAAAAGTAGACCCCGACGCTATAAGGCTAGTTAAAGAATTAGACGGCCTGCCCCTTGCTCTCTCTGCGGCTGGTGCATATCTGGAGCACGTGAGCACGAGTTTCTCAGATTACCTCAGGCTCTACAAGGCATCATTGCTAAGCTTCATATGACGAGCCCGCGGTTGAGATCCTATGAGGATCGGTCATTGTACACGACATGCAGATCACTTTCGATCGAATCGAAAAAAAGAATGCTGCATCGGCATTGAATGACCCACGCAAATCTAGCTACTATAACCTTATGGCTTCGATTCCTCCTTGGCAAGCTGGTCATCTCGCCAGCCAGTAACATCTTGCACAGCTTTGGCAGGATCTTTCTTGCGAGTCAGAAGGAAACCTTGAATCTGAGCTGGGCTGAAGACGCCACCAGGCAGCATTCCCGCGAAACTATCTGCCAATTGCGAAAGGTTCGCATCTTCGGACGGCGTCTCGAATTCTTGCGTTGAGTTGTCGTTCGCCGTGTGCTTAGACTGGACACTATGTCTATCCATGTCACCGCCGTTGGACCGTGACTTCGGTAAGATGTCGCTCATTTTTGTAAGATGTCGATTATCAATGTTCGCGTTAGTACGGTACATGCGGACAAACAACTCCCTCATCTACTGCTTACTCGCTCGCCTGAACTCAATCGTCATGTCTACCCGTCCAGGACGGACGAGGGCTTCGTCCAGCTAATCACGGTAATTGGTGGTCATGATAAGAACTCGGCCTTCGGCAGCCGCTACGCCGTCAATAGCGTTGAGCAGGCTAGACAAGCTGATTTTGCTATCGCTTAGTCTTTGTAAGTCTCCTAAAGGAGCTCTATCCTCCGACGACTTTTAATCCACGTACTTAACCGACTCCTTAGATATAGGGATCCCCTTATTACTCCTTTAAGTCCGTTACCGAGAGACTCTAGTAGAATCGATATCTTCTAGGAGAACAATGCACCGAGGTGAAAGTATATTCAAGAGCGATTTCATATCTTCCTCGGTTATACTAGAGTCGCTTAGCGATAGATAGAAAATCGGGAGCCCAAAAACACTAGCCAAGGCGAAACTCATGCTCGACTTTCCCGTCCTAGGCGGACCCGTGAACAAATAGCCACGTCGATATGGAATACCGCGGTACGCGTACTATATAGCCGTCTTAGGATAGAGGAATTCATTTATATCCAACAAAAGTTCTTCTTTTAGTTGATTATCGAGCGTAACTATCGACACTAGCCGTAACGGTCGAGTAGCCGCGACTTGCCAATAATAGCTCCTCTACTGATCCATAGCTACTAATAGTCGATGAATAAACGTATACGATATAGATTTAGATAAGTAGAATTCGCGAGCCTCTTTAATTAGAGACTTTCTCGGCTCCGTAGATAGCCAAAGCACCATAATACGTAAGTTTTCTCGCGTCCGGCTATAGGTACTTTATAGACGTTCACGAGTGATACGAAAGAAGTACCCCTTGTGGAGAAAGAAGCTAAACGAAGAATAAGGATTATAAGTAAGCGGGGTTCTCGCGACTTAGGTAATAAAATTGAAAACTATAGTGTTAAGATACTCTTCGACGAGATCGTTATCACCGAAGTCCTCAGCGTAATCCGCATAGGTATTTTAGCTCCTTAACTAAATGGTGCGAAGACGTTACATTGATAATTGATTCCTCTACTACCGCAAGACCTCGTCGAAAGTCTCGTCGACCTCGTCAATTATGATGGTCGAGCTATAGAGTTATATTAATAGCTTAGTAAACGGGATAATCGTAATACGTATTCTAGTCTATAGAAGAAGTAGCAAGGTATACAACGAGACGTAGAAAGAGATATCGATGCCGATAGCCTCGGTAAGATAGCTAGCTAAGACTAAGTAGCCTAGTATAATAGTATCTAAAAGAGTCGGAGGTAGGTATAGAAAGGCTTGTGATCGAGCTTGAGCCGAGTTCGACTTGCTAGAATCGTTCATAATGGATATTTAAATAGCTATAGCACTCAAGGGATAAGAATTTAATAAAGAAAGATCGAATTAAGTTCTTACGTAGTTATCAGTTCTTTTAATATATAAGGCATCGAAATGAGGACGCTCACCGCCTCGTGAGTGAATTAGTACCAAGCGAAAGTAAGACCTCTTTTGCTCTTAGTGGTATATAGATTAGATACTAGCGCGGTTTCGGTCTATAGGTATTAGACTATACACACAAGTAGTATGCCATAACATAGATTTATATAGTGGATTTATACGAAGACGTATAGGATTAGGGTACGACGAGAAGAGTCATCTTTTGCCACTCGGTAGATCATTCAGGATATCTCGAAAGGGGTGCTTTTTGCTTCGCATACACCCTAGGAAACACCCCGCCTAAACACCTCTAACAAGATAGGAAATGAATACCGAGAACGCGAATAGAAGCGGTCCTGTAATGCCGTGGTCCCTAGACCCTCTCGTTTAGTTCTTCCTAGATAGATAATTGGAAGATACTCACTAGATAAAACTTGAAATAAATAGGGCGATAGGGACTAATGCTACGTAGACGAATAAGATCGCTACAAGACTGATTTTACGTCCCAATCAAGCGTAAAGAAAGGTATAATATAGCCAGAATTAAAAATATCGAGTGTGCCGTGATACCTTAATGACCTATGCGGACTTTCAGCAATAGTCCGGCAACGAATAGAAGATTCAACCGACTTCCACAAAATTGATAAGGAAAAGAGACGTTCGGTAAAGATGGATAGTCTCTTAGGGCAGCGGTTTCTTCACAATAGCGATAAGCGTAGCAGCAAGCGGCGTCAAGGCGTAAGTATTGACCAAATAGGCGTAGGGAGATATATGCTTCGGTGGTTTCAAGTTGACAACGGCTGATAGCCAGTAAAGTAAGGTTAAGACGAGCTGTAGATACTGCATGCGAACCTAATTCTGCTATGATATTGGATAACCGGTGAGAGAAGAACGAATGAGTGAAAGCTTAGAAGAAGAACGGCAACCAGGAAATAAGCTATCGTACAGGGCAAGGGGCTTTTTGTGTTTCTGCCCGGGTGTCGGAAGCTCCAACATCGCGGTAAAGTGAGTCATCGGCTCGATGGACGACGCGATTTTAAGGGACAAGTGTTATCGCTCTCGCTACTAGCATTGCGTATAGAACTGAGTGAAAGCACCTTAATGAGCAAGACATATACTATATAATCTAACCTAAAGTTCAAAGCTAGAACTTTCTTACACGTGCACCGTATTCCTACGTTTCTTGTTCTTGTGTGCTAAATATATCCTGCATTGCTTTGCTCCATGAGGCGAGGTTCTCTATGAGAACCTACTCTAAGTCCATTAAGTCACTCACTAGCTTAGTTCTCTAATCCTCGCTTCCTACTATAGTCTTGTAATAATTGATTAATATCTTCGGTAGTAGAATACTCTGACTTATCCTCGATTTCTATGAGCGTATCATCTTCATTTGAAAGCTTTAGGTAATGAACTCCGGACACGAAGGCTAGCAACGGGTAAAGATTATCGAGTGACTATACACGTATAGGCAGGGGCTTTATCCCACTCTCATAGGTTTTCAGAAGCGTCTCAAAGCAGGTACTATCAACATTGATCCTGAAGTCAACGACTTACCCATAAGAAGGAATCTCCCCTTTCTATGCGCGATATATATCGATAAGCAAAGTATAAGCCACTTAGTTTATCCGTATTATGGCGCTATATTTCCGTACTAACGCAAGGTCTAGTGAATCGAGCATTAATTTATACTCTATAGCCACGTTTCGAACGAATGCTACTAGTTAAGTATATAGTTACCATAAGGAAAGAGGTCGCCGAGAATGTAAAAGTGTGACAAGCTTAGGGAAGTTCCAGCAATATGTGTTGGTGGTTGACAAGCCAATTATTGTAGTAGTAAAATTAACGAGCGCATCCTGGAGGCGATCGTCGTTATGTCCGAAGAAGACCAGGTAGCCGACCAATCGGTCTCCGACCGTCAGTCCGGGGATACGGTGGAAACCACCGGTCCCGTCGGGGTAGACGTACTTCGCCGCCTTCCAGATGTTGTCGGTGTTCTGTAGAAACTCGTCCCAGTGACATTTCTTTTGTCGTTTCACCGTGTCGTGGAAGCGCTTTTTGGCCTCTCGGGCCGCCCGCTCCAGCGATTCATCACTGGTGCCAGCCCTTCGCAGGCCCCGACAGCGGTTTCGTACCTGGGTGTAATCTTTTCGGAGTCTCGTCAGATCGAGATTCCACCACCGTCGCGTATAGGGTGAGGGCCTCGACGTAGGCACGTGTTGATGGAGTACCCTTTACACCATCTCGTTCAAGCGAGTCGACTGCTCCTCCACTTCATCGTCTCCTATACTTTCAGGGAGAGTTCCCACCTCTCGGGCCATGGCCCTCCGAATCCGTTTCCAATCCGCGCTTTTAAACACCTTTCGAGGTGGCGCACTTACCTGGGGCACGTCCAAGGAATCATATAGTATTGTGCCGTATCTGCCTATCCAGATATACTCCTTGTTTTCCGCGCTCCTCGCTGGTCTACGCTTCCATAGAGTGAGGCGGACCAGACGTCTCCTCTACCTCGATGACTCCCTGTTTACTCCTCAAGCATACATCAACGGCCTGCACTGCTAGGCGATACCTCTTTGTCACAACTCCGACCCGTATGTTTCCCGCATGCCTGGCTCCAAACTATCCGTCGTGGACGCTCAGTCCCATCCGAGCTTGATCCCCTTCGTCTGTGTCAGGTTGCGGCTGTCGAGGGTCCCCTCCATCACGTGTGGGGTCGCGGCTACCGTCAGTCCCCTTCCTCTGCATCGGGTGGCGGTCGCCTGCGTGCAGGCGATCCCAGACAGAGGGGGGTTGCGGTCACTCGGTAGTCCCCGTCATCGAGTGTCGGGTTGCGGCTCACAACAGTCCCTTCCATCTCGCGACGTCACCTCGCTTCCACTCCGACCCGTAAGCGCCCGCACGCGTTCCTCGAACTGTCCATCGTCATGACTCAGGACCCTAGTACGAGTAGGGTAGACAGTGTCCGTTCTCTCTGTACACCGACATACGCCTCTGTCCTCTCGAGCCATGCGGATGGTCTTGTAGGGTTTCCCCCGCCATGGCTACCAATGCTACGGCCCGCGAGTCGCATACTGCTCGTACACGCCTCATTTCGCGTTGCCTAGCGCGGTCTCCCGCATCTAGGCCGTCCATGTCTCGCGAGAGGACCTTGAGAGAATTCTCGCCCGCAATCCTTGTCACGTTGCGATCTCTTACTAACCAAGCTTATGTTCCCCCTTCCGTTGTATTTCCTCGCGGTGGCTCGTTCCTTTCCGTAGACCGTCCTCCTCCTTTCTATGGCCCCGGTGGCTTGTTCTCGAAGTTTAACAGGGTCGGAGGGATAGAGTCAACAGGTCGAGGGGGAGCTTGTTCTCGGAGTTTAACAGGGCCCCTCGCAGGCAACCCCCTGCGCCGTGGACGGTGATTTGTTCTCGAGGTTTAACAGGGCCGGACGTGTCGCAGAGGACCACCTAAGATAGAATACGTCGGAGTTGAGAGGGCCGCAAGTACGTACCTTCCTGGGATCCCGCCACCTTCGCACGTGCCACTCACGACACGTCTCTCAGAGCGCTTATAAGCTGGGGGTGTCCTGTCCCGTGAATAGGCGATACCACATTCGCAAGCTTGATAGGACTTGTTTCGGTTCCAGGTACGAGCTGGATACTGACGGGTCGGATGGTTTTCAAATGGTGTTTCCCCCTTTTCTTGATGACCCGTGTCGCAACACGGTATTTCCTTGACGTTGAAGCTGCGGACTCATCTTGGTTCACACTTTTTCAGTGCTTAACACCGGACACCGCGAGAAGGTGTGAGTCCATCGTCCCGCAGACCCGTAGCCTACACCCTACGTGCTCGCAGAGGGCGATTGTCCATTGCATAACGTGGTAGGAGGCTGGCCCGGCAACTCTTTGGAGTGGTAAGCACGTGACTTGCACTTTCCACTAGAGTGTACATCACGTGGCAACAAACAGGGATACGCGCCAAGACATAAGGTTGGACACTTATAGAAAAGGCTCGGGCCTATCTAGCAATATACTATACTTCCCTATTTTTAGCCCCACGAACACTAGATCCGAAATTAAACCCCCTAGTATTAAACGAAGGCTATCTACGGAGTATTTCGAAGGCTATTCTCTATAAGCCGTCCTTGTACTTCGTACTCTTCTTACGTATTAGAAATATCTTACCTCTTACGTATTAGAGATATATTACCTTAACGATTTAAAGAACGCTTCTATTCCACGATAATTCAATCGAATATTTATAAAAGCCATTATTTTCTTTATAAGGGTATACGATATTTTCTTACCGCGCTAGAGTCGATAATACTATACGAGTACGCGAGTCTCTATAGCCTATAAGCATAGAGAAGACCGAATTTCGACCTTTAGAGGCGTTTCGTAGAATAATAGTATCTATCGACTCGATCGGGTTGAAGGTCGGAGAATAATTTAGATAAATACGTTAACGTGCGACGATACGATCGTTAATAAGCTCGTCTAGCGCTTCGAGAATAACCTAATAAGATCGGGAGGCCTTCGTTATATCTAGTACGATATTGATCTTAATATACGATCGCTAGAAGAGCGCTAATATATTAGTATACTAGCCTAGTTACTCGTCTAGCCGCTCGCTAATAACTAACTAGATAGGACTCGATTTATTATTCCCGGCCTTTATTAGCTATTTACTTATAAGTCGTATATAAGCTTTAGTACTCTATTCGCGCTCTATAAAGAGAATTATAACTTAGTAGCGACGAACGTATTATATCTAGAACGAAAGATTTAAACGATAATAGCCCCTCGCGATACTAACCGACTCGAAGCTTAAGTCCGAGATAGTTAGGGTCATAAGTTCATATATTCTTAGGGTATACGATATTGCTTAATATATTTCATATAAGACGCTAACTTAGTGGGATATCTCGTATAAGACCTTTTCTTAAACTACTAACGAGGTCGTTATGATCTACCCGTATAGTTACTATTAAGGTTTCAATATAGGCTCGATATTGGCGGAGGCGACTAACTACGCCCCTAAAGAATAGAATATTCGCGAACACTACGAATATCTATCTAGTTATCCTAAATATTCTATCCTAAACGCTAAGATAGAGTTCCGACCTAATAGAATAGCACAGGAGGAAGACCTAAGCGAAGGGTAGCTAAGTATTCGTAGATATTTCGGGACCGAAACGATAGTCGGGAAAGTCTTTAGCGATCAAGCGGGGCCGATAGGATTATAAGTACTCGAGAGATATAGAAGTAGCGTAAAAGAAAGTTAGGAAGAGTAGTACGAGCAATAGTAGTAGTAGAAGAAGAAGGAGAAGAAGAAGGAGAAGAAGAAGATTATTAGAGAGAGAACAATATCGCTTATTAGCATAATAAAGTCGATAATAGTATCGAATATAAAAGGGATATAATTTATAAAGAGATTACGTATCGATATACTATTAAAGACACTATCGAAGAGACTTAAAAAAAGAGGCTCAATCCAATAGTAGGCTTTACCGAGCTAGTCAAGGTCGAAAAAAGGAGGCGATACTAGTCTAGTCGTACTGGGACGAGTGGGACGCAAAACGAGAGTCTGAACTTAAATAGGGGGACACTAATAGACAGATCATAAAAGCAGTACGAATGTGGCGACGACTCTCCTCGCATACTCCTGCACCATCTCCCGGCGAATATCAGGCCGCTCTATCCCGCGATCGTGTCGATAGCGTCGTTAAAATGGTGTTGGCGGTAGCTAACAGCTATGCCTTTAGTGCTTTAAAAGAGGTCATTTTCTTTCTGCAGCCCTCATCATGAGGTTCATTGATCCATTCAGATATTGACACCTGGCTCTTATACAGAATCACAATTACCATTCGGTCCGTTAGGTTGACTACCGAGATGTTAAGATGTAGCGACCGGTCCGCGTCGTCTGAAAGATTCAGAACCGGATTCAACGAAGTCATGTCTACTGGTAGGTTGAGTCGCCAGTTTTTCAGTTCAGCCTCAAGCAGCCATATTCTTGCTTCCCTGCTTGCTCGTGCATTTGGCACTTCGCAGTCTGCGCGAGGGAGGCGTAGGATTCGGTATATAATGAGTGCTAGCTCCGCCTTTTCGATAAACGCTAGCTCAAGTCGATGCTGTACCCAGGGATCTCGCCGGAATTTCCCAACCTTTGAAAGGGACGTATAGTTGGTGGTCCTGGCACCATTGACAAAGGATTTTCGTCGTGGAAGCAGCATCCCATTGGGGGAAATGCGCGGTGGTCGACCCATTGTCAGGCATACGTCGGCCTCCCTAATAACGAGAATCCACCAGATTCGCGAGCGGAGCATGCGAACAACGTGGGGAAGGGATACATGACTTTCGGTTTGTTGCAGTTTCAGCACTGGCGTTAGCAAGCCTGCAACCTTCACTGAGTGACATTTTGAGATGCAAAAACGCTCAAACGTTGTCTTGGTGAAAGGGTAGAAAAGGAAAGATAGGTAATGGTATATATCTCTGGCAATCCCGGTTGGCGGGGAGACTGATATACCTACGTCATCGCAGATGCAGACTTATAAAGAGTTGACTTATCTATCAGGTTTAGGTGTCAAGTGCCCCTAGATAGCCACAAAGAGGGGTTCTTCCCCGTTGTCCTGTAACGTCAGACTGGAATATCACCTCGACAAATCCAGCGGAGATTTTCTGTTGATACCTACCCTTCAAAATCAGTGGAAATCTCGAACTTCTTGCTCACCCAGACCTTCTTGCCCTGCATCAAGACCTGTTCCCATTCTCCTTTCCTTATCAAGATTTTTTGGCCACTCATCTCTACCATCCTACCGCGCTTTCCCTCGTCGACCTTTGATTTCACATATTTCAGCGTCTCTTTTCGGCTCACCCAAATGTCGAGGTTTGACGAGTACTGTTCGAAGCTTCCGGAATGGCATATTGTGAGATGGCAGATCCTGCATGATGAGTTTCCCCTGGAGTAGCAGTCGTCGGAATCGGCCTTTGGTTGGGCCTCGGAAATATTGGATTTTAGTAATATATACCTTGTGATGTAGAAGCAGTTGCTGGACATCCGACATTTGCTTGTTGAGGGATCGGTTTTGGCTGACGGTTCTCTACCTGCTTCATCAGGACGTCACTCTTCTGGACCGACGAAGTGAACACCCTTAGTACCAATCTATCTTGTAGGTAGAGAGCTGGACCGTTAGAGGCTTTTCCGTCCACGAATGCTGTACCATGCTCTCCCGGACGATATTGACCAAGGGGTTTGACCTCATATCTTGAAGAGAGAAGTCAACTTGAAATTTTCATGGACACCTGGCGATGAATCGCCCTCCTTCTTCTTGGATGCTTCGTCCGTTGAGAGCGCATCCGCAACGGCGTTTTCGGGAGGAGCTTCCCGGTGGTGTCTTCGGGCTTCTCTGCAAGCGGCTACTTCAGGTGTTGCAGAAGGCGCATCGACTTCCGACATTGCCTGCTGTAGAACTTCACTAGTTTGTTCGGGTGGAGCATCGGCCTTCTGCATCTTTTCTACTATTTCCACCACGGTGAGATGGACATATTCTTCCAGCTCTCGATGCTGACCCTCGGCCTCGTCGCCTCACTTTTGCACGCCACTAGTAGTAGTTCTACGTGAGATGTTTATAAGTCTCAGGGTTGATCGGCCACGGAGTAAGATACCAATCCGATGGTACTGGATGATATTTCCCATTCCCGATGATGCTGAAGACGATACTTAGGCCATGCTTCTGTACCCACGTTGGTTCCGGTCGGGAGCTTCGGAACGTAAGTTACGCTGATGCAATCAACCTTATCACCTAAAGTCGTTTTCTACCATAACACGATGGTTGGTATTGTCATAGAGCATCTTGTTATATTTACATCATAGTCGTTATCACTGGTAATTTTCATCTTTTGATTGAAGTTCTTAACAAGAGCAATTGTCTGTGGTCAAGGGGGGAACAGCGACCCAACCTCTTGGCTATTACAGAACTACAGGTAGGTGGGAGAACAAGGCCGATTTCTCAAAATCAAAGGGCTGTCTTTCTCACTCTAGTCTCCACAAAGTGATGCATCAGGTGGAGGAAGGTTCTCGATTTTCTGCGGACCCCCCCCGGGCTCTCCGGCAAGCGAGCGGGAAATGTGGAGGACACAGGCTTTGGGAAGGGAAAAAACGCCCCGAGCATCCGTTATATCAGGAGATCTACCACCTGAGACAATCTTTCACAATTCATGATGCGGAGAGCCCGTTCTGCTTTAATGGTACCTGATGTGCCTTGCGAAAAAACTTGATGATTGTGTCGGTTGCGTCCCCAGCAATTTCGCGTTGAGGCATGACAGGCTGGAAATTTGCCGGAGGGACGGTGAACACTTCACAGCCAGGCGTTCGTGGGGCCTGGGAATTTCGCCAGCTACGCCCGTCCATGGCTTGCGCCATGTCTTCACTATTGGAGCAAAACCTCAAACGGTTTCCTAGTCGGAGCTTCAAAGTGGTGAAGTGAACCGAGCTGACGGCGAGCACATCGCCTAGGGCCCTCGTGAGACATCGCTAATCTCTGGCAGGAAGTCGAAAGTCATCTTCACCTCATTTGGCACACCATGAGCCGCTTGTCCGGAGCAGGAGAGACTTCTATTTGTCGACGTGCGTTAGCCAGAGGCTTTGCACATTAAGCTTTTGCCTGGCGAGCCGGCCCTGAAGAAGACTCGACACGTTGGACGCGCCCGGGCTCCCGATACGGAAAGCATGCTCCACTGAATCAGCCGCTCAATGGGGAAAAGAATACTTCCAGGTCGATAAGCATCCAGACTACACTCGTTTTTAGCAAGTTGTCCGCCACAGCTATAAGCTATTGATCTCTGCCGTGTCAGCGGATGGTCTACAAGCCAATGAGAATTATGTTGCCCTGTCGTTCACGAACAGCATGCGGTGGCTTGCGCCCCTTCTTGAGCATGCCATAGCTGCAGTCGCATGAACTACAAATATCTGCGCCTCCACTCACACCACTCGTCCTGGCCCTGACGTGAATACCATACTTCTGTGCACGGGGTATGGGAAATTGACCCAAAGGCAACGTCTTGCGAGCACGAAATGCTGTCAGCTATGGGTCTGTTCTATCTTTTCTTATTTTGCATCGCGCCTCGCCTTCAAGACGGGCTTGATCCCCAATGACAATACTTATACTCGGAGTCGCGACAGGTCACAGAATATGTTACAGTCAACAACACCGTCACCATCACCGACGACGTTTGTCTGCAGCCAACCGTCCCCATCAGGGCTTGGTGTGTATACGACATTATCTACTTTGTGGAGTACACTGTCCCGAACGCATACGGTAATGTGAGTCTCTGGGCAACCAGACAAGTCAAGCAAGATTTAATCGAGACAAGGGGCCGACATCCTCCGCCTATAGTTCCTGCCTGGTCACTGAATATATCTATACGACTTACTCTGTCGCAATCGGAAACGGATTCATTACGTCCTGGCCGGTTGAGAACACCAGCACCGTGTCTCCACCCGCCCAGGGTCCCAGAGGGTGCATATCTGGTTTGCCACCTGGCGCGCGAGTGGTGAGCACACTTTCTATCATCACCAGCACTCTGCAGAGCGCCGGTGCTGGTTGGCCCTCGTCCACTTCTTTGACAAGCGCTGGTACTCCAAATGCGCTCCCTTCATCCTTATCAAGCACGATACAAGTCCCTGGGTCGTCGACGACAGTATCTCCCGCAAACAGCGCTACAACTTCAACAGGCCCATTGACAGGACCTTCTGTGCGCACCACGGCAACGGCTACTTCGACTTCTACAGGTCTATCGACAGGATCTTCTCCTCGCATCACGACAACAGCTACTTCGGTTTCGACAGGTATATCGACAGGATCTTCTCCACGCACCACGACAACGGCTACTTCGACTTCAAGCACAGTCGCTTCCGCCTCTAGCGTCAGGACGTCTTTGTCGACATCACCTTCATCGAGCATCTCAAGCATTGCTTCTTCATCCTACACTTCTACGACTAGTCGTCTAGCGACCAGTACAAGCAGCTCCACTCAACCATCCAATTCCGATTATACAATCATCAACACCAGTGGCTGTAAGGACCCCTCGTCTCAGCTGGCAGATAAACTGTTACTCTGGCAGACAGGCTTGGATTCAGGGGCCACTTTGTTCGCCTACGGCACCGTCGACAGCTCAGGGACAGTCACCGTCACTGATGAGGTCGTCGAGGATGAGAGCGGCGAATTCTTCGATATCGATATCACTACTCTTCCAGACTCCCTCGTCGTTATCTTGATGGACGGATCTTTCGCCACGTTTACAAACTCAAATCCCATGGTCATAACCTTGGCTACGTGCGGTAGTCAAGCCACCAAGAGATCCGTCCCCAGCCAGCTATTGTATGCTGCACTGGCAAAAAGGCAAAATGCGGTTTCAGCACAAGTGTCGGTGACTGTTGTCGACACCTGCAATAATCCAGTGAAAGGGCTAGCTCTCAAGGTCACCTGCTCCGAGGAGTCCCAACATCTGACAGGCTCCTATCCCAACAACCACGTTGCAAATCTAGATACACAATCTATCGTGGATACCGGGACAGGTCTCTACGTTGGATCGTGTGCCTATCTATCTTCGAGCCAGGTACTGTCCAACTGCGAAGATGCTATAACCAGCCTGTATCAGCCATGCTCGGCCAACCAAGAGTTCATCTCTGCCGTGGCGACGGTCTCCATAGTCGGCGTCTGCTCCTTCTTCACTCGCGGCCGCTCCGGTTGTGCGGCGTTGAGCGTTGTAGGATTTGTCTGCTCGACCGTGGACAAGGCAAACGCCGACAACAGGGCTTTGATGATACAGTCGTGTCAGACCACAGTGTCCAACGTCGCCCTCTTCGTGGAAGTCGACGGAGTGCCAGGGCATGCGGGAGTGGGTCTAATCGCTGAAGGCATCAATGCGGGCCTCTATCCCGCCAGTACTACCGTCACAGTTCAGGCGACAGCGGGTTGCAGCACCTCCACCACCACCACGACTACGACGAGCGCAACCACTTCTACGACTACAACCAGCACGACCGCTCCTACAACTACAACCAGCACGACCGCTCCTACAACTACAACCAGCACGACCGCTTCTACAACCACAACCAGCACGACGGCTTCTACAACCACAACCAGCACGACCGCTTCTACAAGTACTACCAGCACCAGCACCACGAGCACCACATCTAGCACTACGACTAGTAGTAGCACCACGAGCACCGCTAGTAGCACGACGAGGAGTAGTACCACGAGCAGCATCTCGAGCACCACAACCAGTACCACAAGCACCACCAGTAGCACCACGACGGGCAGTACAACAACCACTACCGGTACCACGACTACAACCTCTGCAGGCTGCTCGGCCGCCTCGCCCACCTTCCTCCCACAAACCTACGGCACCGACTTCACGTGCCCTAGTGGCTTCGTGGCTGAAAGTTCGGGGTTCATTCTCTGCTACAACTGCTGGCAGGACTCGTCCGGGGCCATCTACGACGTCGTGTGCTCCTGCTGTAACGAGTACTGCTGCACGGCCATCACGAACGCGGATTTACTCAGCGGCCTCGATGGGCCGGACACAGGCGTGCCGATCCTGGGCGGCAGTTGCGGGTGTGAATCCTCCGGGTTTGGAGTGATCGATTATTGCAGCTCCTCCTACGGCACCATTACCCCGGATATGTGCTCGACCGACAACCCCGCGAACTATGGTTGCTTCTTGGCCGGTGAACCGTATGGGTCTTGAAGATACTGAGAAGGACAAGGTTCTGTTTGGGATAGGCAGAAAAAACACTAAAAGGTCCAGTTGTTCGTACAATAAGCATTAACATTCCACCAAGCCCGATCTGGAACGTAACTACTCTTATATATAAGTTGTAGGATAGATCAGGTTCGGCTATTATAGAAGGTGAAACCCCGACTCCAATGGTGAACCACAAAAAACTCAAAGTATCATGATGGCCGTCTCTGACTGGTTCTGATTCATCCTGAATGTGTGAATGGCTGACATAGTGATGGCTCGTGCGCGATCGTGAGATGGCGTAAATGAAGGCCTTCTTCGGTTGAGTGAACACGCTAGATGCAGTACCGCTGACGAGTGGCCAGCAAATCTCATCGTCACCAGTTCCTAAACAGTGCTGAAGGAAGTCTTCGACATCTCGGTGGGTCATTCGTAGCTTTTCCTGAACACCTCCAAGCAGTCCCGAGCCCCCTTCAACATCTCGGTGGTATCACAGACGCGAGATAGATACAATTTGCGTGATATGGTCTGAGGGATCTCCGATGTGTGGTCAATGTCAATGTCCGAACACCTGGCGCCAACTCTCTTATCGATCAGCAGTGGTACTTACTGCTAATTCGGAAGTACCTTCGCATCAGGTTTGTCGACCTGCGTGAGGTCTGGCAGGTTTTCCTTGATAGAGAGATCCTCACTAGGGCACTGTATGGGAGCACCTGTGGTTAGCAATCATTCGTAAGATCAGTTCAGCAGGTAGTAGAGAGGGTCTTTTCAGACAGCGAGGTAGACTTCTTGGGCTAGACCAGATTAGGCGCAGAGTCCCAACGTCTTCTGCCAGTGCGGAGATCTCTTCTCCCGATATGAAACTAATCTCCCGATATGAAACTAAAAATATCTTATTGACTACCCCCCTTTCAATTGCTTCAAGTTGACCCCCTAACACCTGTATCACCTGGCTCTCATCTCGAAAAAAACCGATCGAGCGATCCCAAAATGGCGAAACCAACTGTCACCCTCATCCCATGGGACCCTTATTCCCCCAAACATGTCAAGCGCATGGTTGAGCAGCGGATAGTTTGTGGCTGGCATGCGCCAATTGTCGCGACTGAATGGAAAGATGGACACATTAACGGGACGAAGTGCATTTACTGGATTGTATGTCTCATCTCATCGCATTATGTTGCATCAGTACTCTTAGTCTCTTTCAAGATCTTCCCACAGGACGAGCCAGAGCGTGAGAAATACCTCAAGATGCACATCAAGGCTTATCCCAAGGTAGCTTCAACGATGCAAAGCGGTTCGGAATTTTTCTGAGCCTTTTGCAGGAGACAGAAGAACTCGTCGATTCAAGCAAGACGCTACTCGGAAATCCGCGCGTTCCCACTAATGTAAAACTCCTTCCAGTTGGGCATATCGCTCTCGGTATCCATGTCGCTGACTACGCAGCAAAGCTTGACCTAAACATTCCCAAGTCTGGCTCGTACTGAATCAAGAGTCTTTACGTATCTTACATACTTCAAGGCCTTGGTGTCGGCGGAGCTGCTATGAATATCGCTGAACGCATGGCCACGGAGGAACCCCTCAACGCTAGACATCTCCTACTAGACACGGTGGACCACGACGATCAATCCGACAAGGACTTTGCTATAGCTAACTATGGAGGAGAGTTCAAGGTCAATACTTGGTTTGGAGTAGTTGGCTGTGAGAAACGCTAATCATTGATTTAGATTCCCACTCAGGCCTGGTACGAGAGACGTGGATACAGGTTGATTGGTACAGTCGAAAACCTGTACCAAGATCCTGATCCGAACGGGAAAATTTGGCCATCCAGAACAGTCTTCTTACAGAAAGACATAGTTTAGAACATTACATCACATTGCCTAAGCATGCGATAGTACAGACGCATGGTCCACATTTGAGACGAGGTGACTGTTGCTGCTGCTGTCTGCCATCACTTGGCATGATGAGCTTTATGCTTTTTGTGTGGTCCCTGTCCAGTCAGGCCTTGTGGTCTCTGTCTGTCTGTAGTATCGTAGATGAACTTCTTGTCCCAACTGGTGCCTGAGAAGCCACCTGTGGAGACGGTCTCCTGGGTCAAGGTGTGTTCATTCGGATTGACTGGCTTGTTGAAGAAGAATTGAGTGTTCCAGTTGTTATCCGTGACTGCCGAGGCAGTATAGGTATTCTACCAAATTAGCAAGGCAAGGTTATAGAGTTGACAAGCAAAACTCACATTGTTGAAAGTAACATCGATACGACCGTCCTTTGAAGAAGCGCCATCTGATCCATGGGAAAGCTCGAAATTCAGGCCAGAACCATCATTGACGATAATGAAGCTGGATTTATTAGCAAAGGTTTTTCAGCGAAAGCTTCAAACTCACTTGATTGTAACATCTCGCTGGAAAGCATGAGAATATTCTCTGCCCCATTGGATCTTGGTGCCGCTGAAAACGAGATTGTCAACGGTTGGAGGCAGATCAGGATCTTGGATGATATATGCACTGGGACTGGTGATACCGAACTCGCCCCAATCTGAATTGATAGTGACGACACCTTTGGTCCAATGTGGTGCTGGATTCTCCAAAATCCAGTAGAATGCGCTCTTGACATCGTTTGAGTGCTTGAGAATATCCGGGTCAAAAGTGGCAGCCATAACCGTCCACAAAGGCGTTGTTTCAAGGTTCATGACGCCAGGATTGAGAGTTGAACTCTGGGCCCATTGTTGGAAAGTTGAGTAGATATCATCTGCGCGATAGCTAGTATTCAACTTGGCGGACAGGCTGACATCACCACCCTGGCATGAGACTTGTTGCATGACCTCCTTGGAATATGATTTGTACTGGTCTTCCGATTGCACAGAAGCGTCGATCTTGCCAGAAGTCACGAGACCGTTGTAAGCGACGCTGAGATCTGCAGTCACTTCAGTTTCATAAGAAGAGTCCGAGTTTGAGGCATAGATGGACTGGATTCATGTCAGCTGCTCGGCCCTGCTGGCAGATGAACAACCACGTACCATTTGGAATCTACCTCCGTACGTAGCACCAACAACGATATGACTGCCAAGAACATTGAACAACGTCTTGTAAGAATTGACCACATCTTTGTTGGCAGGATCCCAATTTTGCAGATTGAGGCCAGAGATGGCGGTGGCGAGAGTGTCCTTATCAATAGATTGTCCATAAGACTTGAATTTGACATCTGCAACATTTTGGTTGTAGCTGAACAAAGAGTAAGATCGATCCTCCTCGAACGACGAATTGACACAGTAACTGATCGATACGTCACCCGAGACGGCCATGTATTGCGCAGACAATGATGCATTAGTCTTGAGAGCCTCGGCTGTCGAGGTTCCGTCCTTCCAAGAGTTGAGCGAAGCTGTGTGGGAGATCAATGTCAGCAAGATTCAACTATAGTTTGGAGAGTCTTACAGGAACTGGATGCAACGTCAACAGCGACGTTCACATTGTCAGGTTTGTTCCATTTGGCATTGGCTACGTCAACCACTGAAGTTGTCGGAGACATAGGAATGAGAGCGTATGTGGTGATGATTGCTTCGGTCACCTATGACAGCTTTGTGAGTTCTTTCACCGGAGATGTACGTTTGGACTTACAGCGTTGATGTCGTTGGGACCCACAGCTGTAAGATCAATGCCGTATCCAAGCCAAGACGAAGGTGGAAAGTCGTCGTCCGCCACATTCTTCTTGTGAAAGTTCTTGCTTCTGTGTGAGTGAGTCATGATGGCCCAATTCTTTGATTCAAGCTTGGAGAATCGCTGAAACTGCTGAACTTGTTGAGCCTGCTAAAGTTCGATGAAAGGAAACAGAAACAAAGGATCAAACGAGGATTTATATATTCGTGAGGACAAGAGTAGAGGCCATAAAAATCCAATGTCTCGTTGGTCTTGCTGTAGAGATCTGCACTGTGCTTATCAAGGACATCAGCCAGACAAGGCATTCCGCACTACATTCCGACAGCCCTTGGCCTTTGGTGCAGAGTCCAGGTCTCATACCAGCATATCAGCACACTTTGAGCCCGCCATCGATGTCTCAATTGCATCTGGCTGCATCTGGTCTTGGATGATCTTTCGATAGATGGTCTGGTCTTTACGGTCCAACCTGCAGCCCACTGATGTTCAGACAACCATGAGAAGCTCATCGCTCAGCCATTGGACAATCAGCTAGCCACTAGGCGCCTCGTGAAGAGCTTCCAGGGACTGCTAGCACCATGGGCGTTAGCTTGTTGATTCGACCCTGATTTATATGTCAATCACATCCGATCCCGTGATTTTTGCCTCTTAGCGCGATAAATTCAGCCAGCCACGAAGAATGCCGCTCAGCCAGCCATGTCCTATTCTGCTGCAGCCCGCTATATCCTAAACTAGTCTTTTTATGGCTTAGTATGAGTTCGGATTCGGCTGGGGATATCGCGAATGCTTTCAGTATGTAGAAATGATGCACTGATCCTTTTTGACACATGCATAGAATCGAAGCTTAGACAAGTTTCGCAGTTGACCGCTGCGCCATAAACGCCACCAGCGCTGTGTTCCCCATCCACACATGTTGATAGGGCTGAACAGAGTGTGTATACATTGGTGCACGGGCGTTAATATCTTAACGCCGGTTTGAAACCACTATTCGGCCAGCCACGAAGAATGCCGCTCAGCTAAGCGAACTGAGGAAAGTGCGTTGGACTGCATGAGCAGTACGTTTCTAATGTGTCAGTTCAGCTCCCACCCATAATATGCCGAACTTTGTTGTGTAGCTTTCTCGATCAAGCGAGCAGTGCTTGCCTTGTCTGACTCTTCTCAAAAAAAGCCTATTCTGCTCTTGCATTGACTTGTCGCTTCCCCGATCGTCTGCCTCATACGATTTGATAGCTGGCAACCTTGGAATGCACGAGCCGTATGGACCAGCGTACACATATGGGCGGTCAGGCTTTTCACAAAAGTCTACGAGGCTAGTCGTTACGGAGAGCTACGTACCGCTAGCTTCAACAATCGAAAATTTCGCATCTTGTATGTTGATCAAATGCTTCTGGCCTAGAGAGCAAGAATTCACGAAAACTCATGCTCAGACGGTGTAAGTGCCAGCCATCAACTGTGTGGCCGAGGTCTAGAAGAGGCTGCAAAACCGGCAGTAGATACGTACGCGATACGTGAATTCAATTACCCACGCACCTTTAATGTAACATCTATCCCAGGTATTGAAGCGTCCATCACTTGCACGACTGAAACCTACATGAACCTGTGCATCCATGAACTGATTACATTCGTGCCATCGAGATCGGTCCAGACCACTTTAAGCCGGGTCGCATGACTGCTCAGGAATTCATTCTTTGTAAGCCTGAAGGAAGAGCGTACAACAAGAAATATTTCCCGATCCTCTGTAAAAGTTATTAACTCGCATCATCCTTGATCTCCGTAAAACCCAACAAGTCATCCTACATCTCTTTGGCGGCAAATTTGGGTAACACGAACATCTGTCGTGATCAATCATTCGAATCATACTCGATCCAACAGCTCTTATTATGGCGCCACGCAACATCAAGATTTGGTTTACGAACAAATCAACCGTAAAGCAGATCTGGTCCAGCAGTATCAGCCCATCTCAAGAATTAGCACCTAAAACACAAGTCAAATTCGACACTACAGTGACAGGTGAGTCACCCGTCTACGATAATTTTTCCCTCATATTCTACTGATATTCTTCCCTTGGAACACTGCTTCTCCTACGGATTTTCTGGAGGCTTGTTTTCCATTCCAATGCTAAGTCTGTCAACTTTACTTCATCTGTTGCCTCATTCGGAATGGGACATGTTGACTAATTATTACAAAAACACAGGTGATAATATTATTCAGATTCTCCTTGAAGTGGATGATAATCACACGGGCGTCTCTCTTCGCTACAGTTGGAACGACGACAAGTTCTCCTTGAATCCCGAGTCGAATGATTTCAAAATAATTTTACAGTTCACAGGCTCAGTCGTAGTGGGCAGCACATATACCGGGGCGGATGCTGTCCCGAAAGGCCTCAAGGTCAACTCTATCGATACCGAACCGCTTCCGGAAGACATGTCAAAAGCCAGTTCCTAGGAACCTAGACCGTTTCCTGGCTGAGTGGGATCCAGAAGGATATATACCAAATCTCCAATTAGATACGTACGTACCACAAATCAAGAGGGACGCCCCATCTTTCTTGAGAGCATGATCTCTCCTCTACCATCAAGCTTGAATTCGTACATTCATTTTCCATCCTTTGCGAAAAGTGACCAACGTCACCTCTTAGCATATGCTCCATTTTCATCTGAGATTGGCGTTCTAGAAGCGCGAAGAAATGATGGGGGCATGATACAAGTTGCAGAGGGCTCGTCTTGCGTGTTGAATACGTCTTTCTGCGTAGCCAAGAGATGTGGTGGGCCACTCGCCAAAATCTGCGGCTCAGTATAGGACTGCTGAGCATAATTGTGGCGCACATCGCTCTCAGCCCTTCCTGTGCTAAAGGTAAGTAGACTGTTGTCCACTCGCAGACTTGAAACGCCAAGCTCCACTCCAGTTGAGGTCAAGTTCACCTGTGCCAATGCTTTTGGTACTTTGTTGTTAAATGGTTGCTCCACAGTGTCAGTGTGGGGATAGGCTAGGAAAGCTTGGGGACGGAGCATGCCAATGTCCAACCACAACTTCTTCGACCATTTGCGCGGTGCCGTGCGGTGCTGTGTAGGGCCTCTTATGTACCTTTCATCACGGCCTAAAAATCACCCGCATAAGTAGGTACTTTGGTGGATAATTTGATCAATAGCTTCCCCCGCATTTCAGCTCACATCAAGCCGCCTCTTTGTGCACCTACTCTTTCCAGGCAATGCTCAGTAGTGCAGGCACAAACCGCCTTGCATAAAGACGGTGAGAACTCACCACTTGCTACTGCACTCCTCAAACTCAATTCCTCAAAACTTTCCGGATATTTGATGAAATGATCCGTGATTTTTTGGTGCTCCGACCTCTCCTCCTCACCACCCAGACTGTGGCTCAGCTGAAGCGTGGACATATCCACCAACTAGTTTAGCCACCTAATCCTGGCTCTGGCCTATTTTCGAGACTTGCAGTGCTCGAAGCTGTAGCCGAAGCCATTCGGGCTCTGATGTTCTCGAACCGCAGTAAAGAATTTACGCTTAGGTACAAGGACGGTGTGGAACACGTGTGATGTACGTTCTAATTTGCGAAAGGCCCTGCTCGAGACTACGCTGACCATTTGGTGTGACGCGGCTTCGAATGTCCTTCAATAGGGTCTCCATTTCTTCGGGAGTGCGAACTTTACGTTCATGTGATAGTCGGTTTTCAAGATGGTACTTTGCCTGCTCTTGCCATTGAGTGAGGAAGCAAGGAAGGGTCAATAATAACAGTAAGCCGATCACCTTCCGCGACAAACTTGATCGGATGTTGTTCACAATCCGAAGTCGACCTCCACATAATATGACTTGCCTTTAATAGCTGTATTGTCGTCAAAACTTGTGTTGGAGGGCAAAGCTGGCCTTTGGTGAAGTCATTGACACCGTCCGATAGATGAATTCCTGAATCACCCAGCAATAAGCTTTCGCAGCGGATCTCAACCTCGAGTATGGCATCGTCGTCACCGCCCCTGTGGTTCTCGTTGTCACAAAACAGGACGAACCCATAGTCTCGTACTTCAGCACGTCGTAAGGTTGTGACGTAAGTGTCGGGCCCTGAACCCACTGTGATCTGAGTATTGTAGAATTGAGAGACTAGAGCTGAAAGGAACCGTCGGAACTGCCTTGTGGGCGCTGTTTATTGCTGGGCCCGGAATGCGGATATGACCATGAGGATGTAATTGATACTCGGGCAGTCGGGACAACTTTGGTGGATCCCGAGAAAGAGTGGTAACACCGAGAAGGCGTACCATCCAGGTAAAGTCGATATCTCGGAGTACCATCCAGGTATGTTATAATTCTTTTCCGAGTTTTTGATCGTTGACAGGGAAATCTTGCAAGGTAATTGATTTGAGACAAGGAAAGGATACCCGTTCCGATATCCCCAACGCAGGCACCCTACCCTCTTCACATCAAGCGTTCCGTCAGGAAAAGAGATTGATTCCTTTGCCAAAACCTGGCAAGAAGCAAGTTGATGGGTCGATCCGTGCGGTTGAGGCAGAGCGGCAACACTCTTGTCTGCTTTCCAATCTTCCAGAGGACAAAACTGGGCGCCTTCAATGTCCTCCATCTGAAGCACGTGAAAGTCGAGTTCGCTTGTAATTTGACGACCTTGTGAGTTCTGGAGGCTATGCAGCTTCCCCACGGCCTCTGTCAGCGCAGCACGCTCCAAGGCTGGTCGCATAAATGTATGTGGTTCTCGTAGCAGCTTGTCGCGTATCCACTTGATCGGCATCGCAGAGGTCATACTTTCTGTGCCACAGAGGTCGCGACGCTGAGTGAATGAAAGCAGCAGGCAGTATTGCTCGCCTCGTAACATAAAGCTTGATTCATAAAGCACTCTCATAAACAGCCTTAGCGATACTTTTCTTTCATTTCTGTACCTCCGCTTTAGTACCTTCGATATCTTTTTAGTTCTAATCAGCCTTTAGAAGTGCGGAACCAGCAGACACGACTGCTAAGGTGCTAAATGTGAGAAAAGTGGCAAGCAACCTGCATCCCTTCATGTGGTGGTCATCGAACACAGATCCGCCTCATTGGGCGAGCCACTGTTACATACTGCGATATCCGGCGAATCCAACTCGTGTGTGATAGCCCTCGCGACCACATCATCTCCTTGAACGGAGCAAAGGCTTCTTATCCGCTTTGCAGGATGAGTGTTCCTTATTGTCTTGCAGTTGCCTTGCTCTTCCCTGAGCTTGTGTTAGTGGCAGACTCGACACGCTTAAGGGCACTGTTGTAGGGGGCGTCTTTCGACTCAGGAGCTCTCAAAACTCCATGAGGACTACTAATTGGAAAAATAGAATCCGGCTCCATGAAGAACAAATGCGGCCCAGTAACAAGGTTCTGGCTTGGTCTTTTTGATAGCCAAAGTTGCCTCCCTGAAGGCCAGTGCAAGATTCAGAACTTGACGAGGCGAATGCACTCGGGAGACTGCTGGGTCACTGCCTTGTGCCTTTAAGTTGCTGTAAAATTTCTCCGTAAAGAATCGTCCCGAGGAGCTGCGGACAGGCCACAGTGTTCCAACGACTGAAGATGCACCTGCACAGAAAAGCGCGGAGACGAGCCCCAGAGGATCATTGCCAGACGTGAAATTCTGGACACTGGAATCGCACGCGATATTGCAGACCACAGGATGATTCCGAGAGATGTCCATGACGAATACATCCGCGACAGCAAGGCGAGATGAGCGCCCCAGTAGATGGTCCGTCAACAATACCTCCTTCGGGGTAGGAAAAGCTTCGAACGGCATCTCAGCTTCGAGACGCGCCCGGGCCTCTTGTATCGAGCTTTGGTGATTATGAGATTGAAGCTCTTCGGAGCCCCCGATTGATCCTAAAACCAAACACTGGTTCAGAGCCTCTCTCTGCGTGTAGTAGGCATGCCCATGGTAGTGAATCCAGGTCGCTGTTTCGAGAGCATTTCGCAAGGAATCTCTCGTGAGATCGAGGCCCAACAGTACGCTCCCGTCGAATAGATTTGCGGTATTCCTCAGATGGTTGAAGATCGAATCTCGCTCGTCCTCGATGCCTGGTTGTTCGTATGCAGAGGTAAAGACGGCTTTTCCAAGCAGGCGCCCTGCGCCAACGGCTGGAATATCCAAAGCTCTCTCCAGACACCGTCGATATAGGTTCAACCCGGATGAATAAATGACCGGGTTGCGCTCGATCATGATCATGCCGGGATTACCGTCAAAAGGAATCCCGTGGAAAGGGATGCCTGCCATTTCACCTGGAATATTCAGAATCATCAGGTCTCCTGGCCTACATACGTCCTCAAGACCCATAACCAAGTTGCGTAGAATGTGTAGAGCTTTCCAATCCAACTCTAATTGTGCGACTTGACCTACAGGGAATTGCAGGTAGGACTGAGTCCAGACCTTGATCTGTTGCAGCTTTATATCCAATTTCCAAGACCGTGGCATCGAATGCTTTTCCCTGGAATTTATCGCTAGTCGCCATATAACTTTCCGCGAATCAATGAACCAGTCGACAAGAACAATATTGGCGGCCTCAGGAAGATAATTGAGAAGGCCCCAGATATCCTCTAAATTGTCGTGATGCATTGGTCCGGAATTTTCAGGCCCATCCAGCATCTGTCGAAAAATCGGATGTTTTCTCATTCGATCTCGTTGTCGATTCAGTACTTGGACGGTTTCAAAGTAGTCGATCGGGTCTAGTTTCGCAAGCCCCCTTATCAGTCTGATCTCTTCGGAGAGGTCATCTGCAAGATCCTTGTGGTGCTTCACTGCCATCAATACCCGACTAGAAGCAGTCTCCCGATCTTGCAGCATGTCATGAAGAGCTTGTCCGTATCCCCGCTGAATCCATGACCAGGCAAGTCCCTCGTTTGCTGTCTGGAGGAAGAACCCACCGGCGTATTTGCAAAGACCAGAGAAAGACCATGTTCCGCCCAGGGCGCGTCTTCGAATCCATTTCTCCAAGTCATCACTTGACTGAATACCCCGACGGACGTTGCGACAGATGAAGTGCGCGCCCTCAAAATATTCAATCATCGCTCGAACATATTCAGATCGAGCGTCTGGCCAAAACTTGAGACATTCTGGGACAATCATGGCAAGCAGAGATGCTCGCTGCAAGTATTGTCGCTCCGAGAGAGCGGACTGGAGCGCCTTCAAGTTAGTGGTGAGGAGCTCATACTGAAGACGTCGAATGAATCTGAGGACTTGTTCTGAAGGTCGCGGTCGGTGCGATGACAGTGACTGAAGCGCAACAGCATAAGCCATTGCACTGATGCTCATTTGGTGAAGCGTGGCAGTCTTGTTATGCAGGACGATCCCATACATCTTGCGAGCGTACGAAAAGAGTTCCGCATAGCGCCTTTCTTGCATCAAGACCCTGATGTGAATGAGTGACGTCGGCGTTAAATCTATGCCTTTCGTTGTCTGAGCATCATTCGGGGAGGTGATCAATCTTCGTACACGATCGTCATTGACTTGAAGCTGGTCACACAGTGGTGAAACCATCGAAGATAGTTGGTGCGTCTTGTCGTGGTATTCAGGCCACCTAGAGGCCTTTCTGTCGGAATCAATCCAGGTGTTTAGAAGGATGGTAATTCGTTCGAGCTCATGTCGTAAGTCATTCAGACGACTTTGATTCTCTGAGTTGTGAACAACTTGATTTGCTCGGGTCCGGACAATTGATAACCTTGACACGACCACATGATAAGCCGCGACGGATCTCTTGGACTCTTCGAGGATACACTGATAACAGTCAAATTCTCTAAGAGCATACCTCAAGGCGTTTTCATCGTCCTCCAGCGTGCGGTAGCTTGTCCAGGCGCCGCGACAGGCTGCACGGATGAAGTCCGGGATCCGTACCGAGTCCTGCTGAGTTAGCACGTGCTCAAAATACGCCCGAGCTTCATCAGCACGCCCCAGGATTTGGGCCAATTCAAGATAGTACCAAGACTGGACCAAGTACACTCCTCGGCGATCACCGAAAGATCTCAATCGAGCCAATACCGGATCCAGGAAGGGCTTGAGCTTCTCCGGGAGTCCCCGAACAGCTGCTGCAAGTTTTATTGCATGTTTTGCGCTATTCAAAAGTAATGACGCTTCGAGCCCACGCAAAATTTTCTCGTGCAAGCCGAGAAGGGTCTGTAGGCGACGATCTGCTTCGGCCACTGTAGAACGCAATCGCGCACTCCAGAAGTTGGGCTCGGTAGGGGGTAGCAGCAGCTCATGTGACGACTGGACAGTAATGTCATCTGCCTGGGATTGGGATTGGGTCGGTTTAGGTGGATGGTCATCCCCCAGCTTGAGCTCGAGCTCCGCCATATCTGGGAAACGGTGCCAATAGGTCAGTGCCAAATATGCAACGTGATTGGCACAATTTTCCTGCAGCGCGATCGAAGACGCTTCCTCCAGGTAAAATTTGCTGGCTTGGATGGTGTTGCCAGATGCATGAATGTTGGCGAGTTGACCTAGCGCACATGAGCGAAGCAGGCACAGATTAGGACTACTCAATGTCTCGAGATATTCTTGCCATTTGAGCATCAGTTGAATAGGATCAGAACTTATCGCGAAGTCTCCCGAATACGTTTGGAAGAAAATGCTCGCTTCCATGAATCGACGATTTTTGGCACGAAGAAATTTGATAAGTGGCGGAAATCGATTGCGTAGTGTCGTGAGAACATCGTCTCTGCGGACATAGCCAGAGTCACATGCCCGTTTAACGATGACTGCGATTGCATCTTCAATATCAACCTTGCCTGGTTCAGCATGAGAGTGACACGCGGAAATGCACTATTCTCACTCGAGCGTCACTCATCGGAGCATCTGACTCGTCATACGTTTCGGGATCGCTCATTTTCCAGAGAGCACGCTGAGTCATGATCGCTCGAGCTCGTACTCTCAATCCTTCTGACTGGAAGTCGGTCTCGATGGCCCCTTGTCAATGATGTCAAGGGTGAAGAGGCACAGTCAGGACAGAGCGGGCGCTTACATTCACGAAACATGTAAATCTGGTCAACTTCTCTCGCGAGAGCAAGGGCAGATTCCACTTCGAGGCATGATGTTGACTTCACTACCGCCGACAGTAGCGCGAGAAGTGCCACATTTTCGTTGAGCAGCGCATACTTTTCCAGGAGCAACTGACTGATCGGAACACGGTCGAGAGTCCGTTGAGCCCCACTGTAGTCTCCGTGTTGTAGATACAAGCAGACTGCATGACTTGCGACGCATAGGTCCTCAATGTCCGCATTTGCTAGTGTGGAAACATATTCCCTTCCATTCCCCCACTCATGTCGGAGACAGAAACGTCGGATGTAAGCGACAACCTCGCGGACCCGGATCGAAGTGATTGTACAATCGGGAAAATACAAAGTCAGGGACTCGTCGCCGTCCATTTCAGAAAAAGCCAACATGTCCAAAATTTAGACGTTCAAGCAGGTTATGTGGGCTATCAGGAAAAAGGACGCCAGATCACGTCACGTGAGTCTGCTATCATCCGGCTTGGCGCCACCAGCGATTGAGGCCAGAACGTCCCGAGCTCGGAAAACCTCAAAACCAAGCTCCCACACTCGCATCCACTATGCTGAACGGCGATTTCGAAACGGGATTTTCCATCGATGAAGGCTCTGAAGCCACCCTACGCATACGTCATGACGGCAACCCAAACAGGACTAAGATCACCGCTCAAGATCTTGGCAATACCTCGTTCGCCGTGAAGCTCTCCCATGTCCAATACGGCACCTATTCCGGCCAGGAAGCCGTCCTCCTACGATTTAATTTCGAATTCACCTTTCAAGATGGAGGTTTGAAACGATTTCAGTCCGCTGCGATTCGCCTAAAGCTAGAAGAGACGCAGGATGCCAGCCTATCCGACCCTTCTCCGAGATTACCCAAAAATGACCCAAAGATTGTCGTCATCGCCCCAGTACAAATTTACGGCGAAGTCAAGAAAGAGTCGAGGACCAGAAGTTGGGAATTGAGCGTGCCTATACAGTATAATAATCGAGGTGCTCAGGCTGGTTTGGAAGCTAGCTACACCTCAACCACACAAGTTGAAGTGGATCACCGCATGCAGATCCATGGATCCACCACCAGTGACGACGAACATGACGATGATAACATCGCGGTCTGGCGCACCATTGAAAATAAGGCACAAGAGAGCGGCATACTCCATCAATTTCCTGCCGCAGTTGTCGCGGTTCTGCCGGCGGAGCATGAACGTCCAGTCAAGCTCACCGCTTTGGTCCAGCCTTCCATAATCTTCAGCCTCAATCCATTGCGTCTTGTGCAGAAGAAGGATGACGCTGTCTTCCTGGACAGAAGAACGCCGAAAGGGAAGCCATTCGGGCATGGGTTGGACTTCGACAACCCCGCTTTTCCATGGGGTGACGTGGTAAATATTCCAAAAGAATATCATGTAAGCCTTTGCATTCGATCTTGTCCAGGGCGGGAACTGACCTAGCGTTCAGGATCAGTTGACTTCGTAGTGTTACGAACCAAGCATGCGGCCATATGACGACCGCAGGCAACCAGACCAGGAAGGAAGGAAAGCCGAGTCAGGCTCGGCGTCATACTACAAGGCTATGTCACGTGATTGGGATCAGCGGGCCGCAAGGCTGAACACTGAGCAGGAGAGACCAGGGGATCAGTGTGGCTCAGTATGGATCACTGAGCACCACTGATCCGTGCTGATCCTCCTGGGGTATATATACATGGTCCTTTCATAGTCTTACTTCGTAGTCAACTTCGTTCACGATCATACCCATACGTTTGGCTCTTTGATCACTTCGCTCTTGTACATTGACTCGCTCTGTACTCGTGCTCTCTTTCGACGACAACCCCCTCGCATACTTCCCACTTGCCAAGGAACCCTTGTCTCGTGACATCACCCCGTGGGGCGATTCATAACACGTAGGTGTTCGTGTGGGAACTAAAATATCATACAGACGAGGACAGGTCCTAGAAGGATTCGACACGTGCTTTGGGGGTATTCTACGTCTAACAGCCTTCCCTGTCATGCTGATTGTAAAATGATGCTAAGGTATCATGGGAGATCTCTACAAAGTGCTTTGGACGGGTCTGCTCGCCTGAATATTGTCAGGAAACCCCCCAGGATAAGAGGTATACTGGCGAGGCTCCCCCAGGACAAGGGACCTATATCACGTGGCTACAGCACGCCAAGCCACTTGGCATGCTGACAGTATATACAGCGTACATAACGCGCACCTCGACGTCGCTCTCTAACGATGAGCGTAGTCGATGTCGATAGGACTGCCATACCAATACTACTGGCAATTGATCTGAGCTGTTGCGAGCCATGCACAATCACGCTATCGGTGATACAAACCTGCCCGTGCTGGTGCACTCGATCATATCGACCTATCCGCAGAGTTGCGGCGGACTCGCCGGGTCCATGGTCTGCATCAGCTGTTCGAGGATCATCAACGACGAGAGGCCACGCACTCCGCCGCCATCAAGCGCCAGCAGACGTACTCTTTTGGTCGCCATGGCCGATCCAGCGACACTCAAACGACGGTTTTGATTATGGAAAATTGAGCCTATCAACACACATGTACCGGCACCGGCCTGATATCGTCACCGGCACTGTCATCATCGGAGTTGTCCGAGGCGAGTTCCCACTGACAGGCTTTGCGGGACGATTTGATCTTGAGAGCGTCTTTGATAAGTCGGACCAATGCTGAACTTTGCTTCAGCAAAAGGTGTGTGTCCGTCAAAGCTTCGAGGGTCTCCGGACGATTCGCTTCCGGAAGCCTGAATGGGTGCCCGCTCGAATGGCCCGAACCTCCCATATATACCTCCACTGCCTGTCGGCACTACGCCGTGGAGGGCGCGGATCTTTGTGTGCTTGCGTCTTTTGGCTCTTTGGAGGTGCCACACGGGTGAAAGGGATTTGTTGATCACGATGGCCGTTTCCAGCATAGTAGGTCTAATTGACCTATTATCTCGTCTGCAAGGATTCCCGTTGAAGGTGAACGCCGACACGAGCACACCTCGAAAGTCCATTAAATCCCGTGGGTTCCAGCTCCAAGGAGAGTTTTCCCATTCTTCGAGAAAACCTTGTTTGACAGTTTGTCCCGGATCAATTCGTCTAGCTGCAGTACCTGCTAGGCCGAACCGGACGGAAGCGTTGGCACTGCAGAGCGCTTCTGAGCATCTCGTGGGCTCTTCCACAGGCGGGAGGAAACAGCCCTTGTCAGCTACCAAACGACCTCGACTTCGGGATGCCAAAAAGTGACACTCTTCCTCTCTACTTCTTTCACCAACTCAGCAGCAGTGGGCTCTTTCTCCAGACCCATCACAATGACAATTCTTTGCCGTCAGATCGTTGAAAGTACTTGCCCCTCGCAGGTCCCAAAGCCAACACCGAAGCCATCCAGAAATTTAATGCCTCTTCGAATCTATCTTTTGGACCACCTAGAATGCCCTTCAAGGTAGCGTCCTTCTTGATCGCCAGGACATTAGCATTGACCCGATTCCCCGGATCATCTTCCTTGCCGGAAAGGTAGCCGATGGCGTTAATCAGACCGCCAGAGGCTCCACAGTCAAATGACTTGTGCAATGTTCTAGCGTCGCCAGCTTCGATATCAGCTTCGAAGACAATATCGGCACCATTATATTGGGTGATCTGCATTACTGTATCTTGCTAGTCGGGATTCGTCCGATACTTGATTGTGTTTGTCGCACCGGGCAATTTGGCTCGCTCCAGTTTGCTGTCTGAAGAGAACGTTACGATTGCTGATATTGACGAATTAACATCTTCGAATACCAACGGAACAACCGCAGGGGGCATACTCACTGGTCGCACCGACAGTATGCGCAATTTGCAGTCCACAGATGGAAACTCCGCCAGTTCCTTAAAGCAGGACTATCTCCATTTTCCCACTTGTGGTGCCCAGAGGCATCATTCCGTAGAGAGACATCTATGCCGTGATTGCAGCGATGGGCAAGGTGCAAGCTTCCCCATCACTCAAATAATCTGGAGGCTTCACAAGTCCAATGGCATGGAAGACGCGATATGTCTGCAGACCCCCGCCAGAGGTAGACCAAGCCCAGAAGCCGTGTCTTTGGCCGTGATTTGACCACTGAGATGTGTTTGATTGCATTCGGCACGACGCGGTCACCGACGTTCCATGCGCAGATCGTCGTGCCCTCGCCTATTTCCACTACAACGCCGCACATATCTGAACACTGAGCGATTGATGAAGTAGCCCCAGTCGACTTGTGGTGTGTATATGTTCCCATGCACACTATCATCAACCACGTGTATCTCAGCCCGCGACTCACAATACTTGCTTGCAAGAGAGAGAGAGAAGAGAAATTTCGCAAGACTCACCTTCTGTGTCGCGGTAGTTGAGCGAAACAGTCCAAATCTCGACAAGCACTTCACCCTTGCCCGGCTTCAGCATGGGCTTTGTGGACATTGTCAAGTTTCCTAGGGCCATCTTGTGAGGCTTGCCATTGATGGACCTCTGCTGAACGCGTCATATTTGCCACAAGTGGAGGACAAGAGTGAGATCGTATAACAAGATCTGGGGTTGAGTAGAAGCTATAATCTGCAGCCGCTGTGCCTCACGAGTGTATTTGCATAATGGAAGGGAGGTATGAAATAACTTAAACCTACGAGTGCATTCCCGTCAGCTATTTATCCTGGAAATGAAGTTCGCATATCTCCGAAGGATTGACCAAGAAGCCATTAGAGCTGTCTCGGGGGCGCAAAGAAAGCGGTATCCCGCAGAACTCGGTTCCCAGAGTCTTCAAGAGTTCGACATATCACCTCTTGCAACTTCCACAGCATGACATTATCAGGTTGTTGTTAATGAAGCAATCTCAGCAATGCCATCATATACGGACTTTTCGGCTCCCATCTTCCATCATCCTCGGACAGGTTGAGCGGTCTTCTAGACTCACGCCGGGAACGCCCAGCCGCTTTTTATTAATGGGTGAATGGTGAAAAGGTTAAAAGGTTGGCGTTCACCCGGTCCGTTGTGAAACTAGGACAAGGAGGCGTACGAGACAAAAGAATTGGTGGTATGGTTTAGTAAAAAGGGGAGAACACTCAGTCATGTGATGCCAAGGCTTCACACCCTTCCCGACTTCAAGCAAGGTGGATTTCTTTTTTCTCTCACTCACACCTGTTACGAGTCGCTCCACCAGAGGTGTCACAAGCACGTGGGTTTCCTGACAAGTGGGAAGTATAGAGTCGATATCAAAGAGAGCACGAGTACAGAGCGAGTCAATGTACAAGAGCGAAGTGATCAAAGAGCCAAACGTATGGGTATGATCGTGAACGAAGTTGACTACATAGGAAAGCTATGGGATCGTTAGCCGTATATATAGTTGTGAGTGCTCAGTGTTTGATTGATTGATTGATTTTCATACTCCCAGGCGGGCTAAGCCCAATGGGGAAATAGCTGCTTCTACATGGCTGCACGTGAAATTCCCGGTTCATGGTACTTCCTGCTCTTGGTCCTCGGCGGCATCCCACCCGCGGCTACTGAGGTCCCTCCACGACCCTATACACTTCCATCCTCAATACTACTCTTCTTGAGTGTTACTGCTCTTTCATCGGCACAGGAACTGTCGAGTGTAGGCTCGTTGCATTCTCAAACAGGGTTATTACCTCCTTTGTTCAGGGTCGAGCTTCAATCGACCGGTGGCTTTCGCAAAACGGATCGTTGCTCTGACTGCTTCCATGTTCGGCTTCCATTTCTTGAGCGCTCCGTCCACTCTTTCATTCGTCCATCCTCCGAGAAGGAATGACACATCCATCCACCGATCCGTAGTAACCTGAAGATATTGTTGGCGCTGTTTGGCCCAATGCGTGCATTCCGTTAGAAAGTGTCTGACCGTCTCGGGTCGGCAGCACCATTCACACTGATCCGAATCTACCGCTTTGCTAACGTAGACGGCACTGTTGAGTCGATTCTTTCCCGTTCGGAGTTGAGCTAATATCTGGGCCTCGTCGCGTTTAAGGTTGTCATAGAGCTAGGCCGGTGAAGCAAACGTCTTGAGAGATGGATGAATGCAGCTCTTGCGCAACGTCCTAGCCTGCAAGATCAAGTTGCACAAGTGGTCCGCAAGGACGATGGAAGGATATGCGGACCGCAAAGTTCAAGAACCCGAAGAGGAGCTCGGTTGCCATGTGTCAACCGATGGCCATGTGCTTCCGGGAGCATGCAGATCCTGACTGTCTTGAGTAGGTTCGACTCGGAAGGATTCTCACCACTGTCCCCCAAGCGAGACTGGAATAGGCTTGAGACGCTAAGCGTAGCAAATGCAAGCCAAAGTTCGCGATACCGTGGACAGTTTGTCACCTTAGACAGCTTGCATAGTTTGACTATACTTCTAAGGGTACAGTGCCGAAGATAATGCAAGGAGTCTTCAGAGACAGCGGACGCAGGGGGAAGAGCTGGAGGTAAAGGTCCAAGGTTTTGAGAAAGGCCAAATGACGCCCCAAAGCAAGGACTTCTTGTGTTCGTGAACAAGAAGGCCGCATACTGCGCCAGATCGACCCAATGGTGATGAGACTGGAAAGCATAGGCGTTAAGTGACGGACACAGGCCATCATTATGAGTGGTTCCACCATTGTCGATGGAACCCGGGGAGGCTTAACGCTAGCAGTCCCTAAATATTGACACTAAGGATTGCAAGGTTGGTCAGGCCTTCGACCACCCCAAACACCTGTTTCATGCGCGGCACTCGAGCGGCATAGAAGCCAATTTCCCTTGCATCGAGGTATTGGAGTGTTCAACATTGCTGGGTTTCTGACAGCTCCCAGAGCTTGGTTTGGATGGTCTGTGTCATTCGAACAGAAAGGACGGGGGAAGGTGGACCCGGAACAAGTACAAAAGTCCCGAGGAGGGTAAAAAAAGAGGGGGGGCCACTCAGGCTCACCAAGGGGTTGACTTTGCGATTTAATCAGACGAGGCTCTTGGCGAGCAGCGTAAGTTGACAGATGTCAACGTGTACGTACAGACCTTTTAACCAGCCGGCAAGTTAATGCGAAGAGAAAGATAAGGGTCTCGCATAGGCAGATGAGAGACATGATAGCCTGCATGAGCCCAAAGCATCATTCCTCCGTTATGAGGCCGCTGACTCGGTGTTGATACGCGCAATGAGAATGGTTGGAGGTTGTTGGCAAAGCACTAATGCAACGTGAGGCGAGATGCTTTTGCAAGGATAAAGAAGGAGGATGGAGAAACAGAGTGACAGGGCAGAAGAAGGAAGAGAACTTAGAGAAGGTGGAAGGTGAACTGGCGTTGGCCAAGACATTAATCACGACTGATCTACGCCTGGCCAGACGTAGGTCTGATTAGCCTCGCTTCTCACCACACTTCACACATCATCTCTCAAGCGAGAGAAATATTGTATCTTTGTTCAACGCCTGACCAGAAAGCCGTTAGCAAATTGTTGGTGTCGCAACAGCCGCAACATCACAGCATCGAATCAATTTTGCTGACTCACCGAAGTTGAAAGCGACGAAAGAATCCTCGAAATATTTGTCACCTCCAGACTCCAGAGTTTGTGCCGGCCTCATCCTCCCGCGGCTCGTGGGAGCCATGGGATAGTGCGAACTTTGCCGGCAGTAGTTAGTGCCCTCATTAGGGAGTTCTTGCGCAAGTAAGCGAGTGAAAATGGCTTCTCAGGCCTTGTGGGGCTTCCACCGGGCAATCAACCATTATATTCTCCAGTACCGAGGACGGAGCACGGTCCCCGCGAGAATAGTGCCAGTCATTTTCACTTTATTTTGACTCGATTGTTGCTTGGGAACCGTTCGATGTCAACGTGAGTTTGAATATCGTGTCGACCACTCTGCACCAGACATTGCATGTGAGTTTTCGGGCCTTCCTGTTCGATTGGCTTGCCATACAAGCCCCTCCTGCAAGCCATCAAGTAAGCGGCGTTGGGCTGTTTGACATAACGTTACTTTGAAAGCCAGAGTTGTGAGGACATTGAAGAAGCGATCAGGAAGCGTGAAGAGAAGGGAACTCCTAAAAGAAACGGTCGCGCGCGTAAAGCAAAAAAGCCAGGGCCGACGCCCAGGCAAGGCAGAAATCACGCGAAGAGGGAATTCAATTGGCGCAGAGAGAAATGGCGAGCGAAGAATGGGGATGCTTTACATCTGTCTTTTGATTTGGGCATCTTACTTCAATTATTACTAGGGCTGTTTCGCTCGTCGAAAATACAAGAAATGGACGGACGAGGTGGGTTAGAGCCAAGGGACTAACAAAAGCCACCTTATCCACCTTGTCCTCGATTTTTATCCACCTCGTCCTTTTTCATGAAGCCTTTCCTATCTAGGTAACTCGTCGACGTGGACGAGCCTGAAAAATGGACGAGCTCGTCCAGAAAAAGGACCCAGTTTTTTCAGGACGAGAATTTTTTGCCCTGTGACTCTGGGACTTCTCGACGAGATATTGACACGTGATTTATGTTATTATATAATCATGTAAATAAACTCACACTAGCAAGATCGGGAGATTGTCTCTTCCAGTCCCACTCTCGTCCAGCCGACGAGCGAAACAGCCCTACTGAGTTGTGACTGATGTTGATCGTATGTCGCAATGCAATACAATACGTAAGGAGGGATTCTTCGTTCTTCCCCAACTGCTCCATGTTCATGCGTGAGGGTACATATGCTAGTGTGAAGGTGTTACCGGTGCGCGGAAAAGCGTGAAGCTCCTTTTCGCACAGACTTTGCAGATATTTGGAAGGCTGTGGCTTTCGACGCCAAGTGTGGCTCAAACGTTAGCAGGAACCAATCATGTTGAACATATTTCATACTACCCGGCGTCGCCTCATCTCTGTCCAGCCCCTCACAGCTGCGGTTCAGCCGCAGTTCAACACACACGGAGCACATTGTAACAGGCAATTCTTCCACAAGATGCCGCTGCATACAACTTCCACAACTTGTGGGGTTGTAACATTTTGCGACCCGGCGTGGCAGAATGGAAAGGTTCAAGCGGTTAGTACATCGACGGCAAGGTAGTCCCTCGACTGCTGCTCCCTCGACTGCTGCTCCCTCGACTGCTGCTCCCTCGACTGATGCTCCCTCGACTGCTGCTCCCCCAACATTTCCACCATCGAACGCTTCTTTTACCACACTTCCTAGACCCAGTCCTGCCCTTCCTTGGTCGTCAGAATCATTATGGAGAGATGCATACGAAATACTGAAACAACGAGAACTTGGACTGGTACAATCTTTTGAACAGCTCTCAGGCGCTAGCTCCACTTCATTGGATTAGATACATTCTATTGTTAAGCCAAGATTGAATAGACGAGAAGAACGCCAGTGGATTATCGCTATTGCCGGCAAGCCTATTAAAGTTCGAGAATATAGAGAACACCTTATCAAGTTCGTTCTATGGAGCAAGGATATTGTAGCTAGCGCTATTAGCACACAACCGTATATGGCGCTCGCGTAGTCGGGCGTCACAATGCTATTACCGGTATCGTACTTTATGGCATATTATGTGCGTCGCTAACGAGTTCAGTTGGCCTTAGCACTAAGTGAAGAGAGCGATACTATGATCGAGGGGCTTGAACACATCGCCTCATTAATAAGGCTATACGATATACGGACTCATTTACGCCGCGGAACTACCGTAGATGGATACCGCAATATAGTCACCTAGCTATACTCTTAAATTCTCGAATATTAGGCGTCCATAGCCTATTATCTATCTCACAATAGTATATTTCGCGGTATGCATAGTATCAGTCGACCTAGTCATTGGATAGACTCGCTAAAGAAGATTAACAATGCCGATCAGTACTATCAGAAGCATAAAGCTTTGTGAAATAAAGAGGATAAACGAGCACAGTAGGAGAAACAAACTAGCGCTATAGAGAAGTCTAGCAAGATCCAACAATAGATCCTTGACGCCGTGCGCGATATTCTTGCCACTCGCGCTGCCGACAGGGAGGACGATCTTCGACGAGACATACTTCAATGCCTAGCTACTAACTATACTAGACAGAAAAATGTCAATTCGAAACGTATGCTAAACACCTATCGATAGTTTCTTGATGACCCTCGTTTCCGTCGATAGCGCGATTCGAGAGAGTCAGGCCTACTTTAGCTCTCAACTAGCCCGGGCTATAGCAAGTCAGTCCTATCGCGGGCTTTAATTAATGAAATGCTTCTCACCACGCAGTTAATAATATCAATCGTATGCTATTTCTTTTTCAAAGATAGCCTCGAGCGGCGACAACGAGGAAAGGACGCGCTATATAGTATCCTTCACTAGCTATATTCTCAAAATTTAGTATCCGGTTTAATTAACTACGCGTACTAGCCTTTCAAATCAAATGAACTAGGACTACGTTCAATATTCTTTCCTCTATGGAACCTCCTCACGGCAATAGCAGGTGATTCATCGTTAGGAGAAGTAATTTATCTCTTAGATACTTTGGATAAATGTCAAGCGGATACCAGACATTAATTGCTCGATCAGCTCCGTCAGTTCTATAATGACACTAGGCTAAGTAGCCCTAAGACATCTCGAATTAAATTCCTCATCACGAGTCGTCCAAACTATAATATTAACGGAAAGTTTCGCCTTCTAGACCTTAAGGTCAACTTCATTAAATTTACTAGTAACGACCGATCCTACCTTATTAGCTAAGAGATCAATCTTGTTATCGATTAGCGCATACCAAAAGTGGTTCCGCGACTCGACTCTATATCTCGTTGCGTCCTTATAGATTATCTAAAAGGAATGCAATAGCGAATATATCTATAGCTATATTTAGTAATGAAGGAGGTTCGACTTCGATTCCCTAGTTATGCAATAATGAAACGAATCAAGAGTCTACTATAGCAACTTCCCATATCTATCGCGGAAGTATACGAAAATATCCTCGGTCGAAGTCTTGACCCGGAAGCTACTCGCATTATCTTGCAGATCGTTCTAGCGACTATACGTCCTCTAACGATTGACGAGGTAACCATTATAGTTACGATAGCAAGAACGGAGGGTATTCGATCATATAAAGATCTTAATCTCGAACCTAAAGATATCCGAGAATCTAATCTTCGCAATATATACGGGTTTTTCATTAGCATTAGTGATTTGAAGGTATCTCTCCTTCATTAGACTACACGTGACTTTCTCCTTAGAACGAACATAGAGAATAGTACTAACAGAACGTTCTCCGCTTTAAACAAGAAATAGCACTTTTCTATGGACTTAGGCGTTGCTAAATATACTATTACCAAGATTTATATCGCACTACTCCTTTTCGATGTCTTTCGGAAGAGATTACCGTAGTCGAGTTATTATGGGTACAACTATTAGTGACAAGGCCGATACCAAAACCACGTTTCTAAATATCCATTGCTCAACTATACTTCTACAAGATAGCCTAAATATTATCGGGCGTCCTAGCACATATTAGTAAATAGAGAGATTAAATTAGTTCTATCAATTTACGATATTCGTTAGAGCTACTTTCAGACGTAGTTTCCCGTTTACTAGTATTTAGAAAAGCGGGAAAGTCGCCCGTCGGTAACAACTCTACTTATTATAAGTACCTTTAGTTTTACCGCGGTAGTAAGAAAAATCCTCATTATTGCAACTTAGGGCGAACGCGATAAGGAGGTAGCTCGTCAAGCCACGGTATTAGGGGACTTGATTAACGAACCGATTCAATATTACGGCAATACGCTATAAGCAGCGTTAGTAAGAGGCTACGTCGAGCTAGTGAAGCTACTCGTGAACTTAGGCGCCGAGGTGAACGCGTAGGGTGGACGCTACAGCAATACGCTACAAGCAGCGTTAGTGAAAGGCCGCGTCGAGGTAGTGAAGCTACTCATGGACTTAGGCGCCGAGGTGAACGCGTAGGGTGGATACTACGGCAATACGCTATAAGGAGCGTTAGTGAAAGGCCGTGTCGAGTTAGTAAAGCTACTCATGGACTTCGGCGCCGAGGTGAACGCGTAGGGTAGAGAGTACGGTAATGCGCTATAAGTAGCGTTAGTGAGAGGCCACGTCGAGCTGGTGAAGCTACTCGTGGACTCAGGCGCCGAGGTGAACGCGTAGGGTGGATACTACGGTAATACGCTGCAAGTGGCGTCAGTGGAAGGCGGCGTCTAGGTAGCGAAACTTCTTATGGACTAGGGCGCCGTCAATGCTTAGGCCGTGGGCTGGATTTGCCGATGCGGATGTTCAGTTCAGTCGCTTGTACAGCAAAACCATTCCTGTATTTCTCCCTTCCACGAGTTCCAGCATACTCTATTTTTAGCAAACTTAAAGCGGCGATGTGGGCGCTCGCAACCAATCTCTCCATGACGTAGTTAAAGTTCGTATCGCGAGTAACATCCCAGCTCATAGATGGCACCTTTCGAAACGCTACGAGTGTGAATACCTTCAGATGATGGTGCAAGCTCTTGATCTTGCTATACTATCTCATATGAATCCTCATACGTTGACTGTTGCTCGGGAATCGTCTGATTAACTCATCATGGTTCCTGCACGACCCGGGCAGACTATATCTGCAGAGGAAGTCCTTGTTTTTCGGCCCTACCGGCTTGCCTGTCTCGCTGGTCTGACTCGAGGACTAAAGGTATGGGTGTTCCATCGTCAGCCTGAACAGCCCAGAGAGCCACTGTATCCCCTTACACGCGCACATAACCTCACTGCAATAGGGGTCCGCTTTGGCCAGTTCCCACTCTCGAGAGAGACGAGCTGATCGATCACTACAACATTGGTGGCGGCCAACTCTATCCTGTTGAAACCCACGGCGGCCCTGTGCTGCTCAAGAACGAGCGTGAGTGCCATTGGCGAAAACAGGAAGAGCCACTTGACGATGATGCGGAGGATGCAGACCGTACGTCGAGTAAAGAGTCCGAGCCAGATCTCCGCCCTCCAAGACATTTACATGAAATAAGAGAAGCGGAACCTTTTAGGGTGGCTGACAAGCTGCTCATTGGGGGTAGTGCTGACAACCCGAAGATGGAATGGTTTTCCTGTGACTGCTCGATGTCGGAGTTTAAGTCACAAATACGAGGCTCACAACACCTCCATGCACTTCGATCGCGCGGCTGGTTCAACTATGTGTCCAACACCTCCCTTGGTTTGAATTTCAGCACTTTTAGTGTCGGCTTGGCAGGCACTGCAACTAGACAAGTTGATCCCGGACAAACCTTCAAACAAGGCTTTCTCGAAGAATGAGAAAACACCCCTCGGAGCTGGAGCCTACGGGACTTAATGGACTTCGACGTGTGCTCGTGTCGGCATGCACTTTCAATGCTCGGTGCGTCCACCTGGTGGATTTGTTGAGAACGGATACTTTGGCGGCACTGATTGATCGGTGCCATTTCATCAACGATGATGCTCGTACCCGGCTGAACGCGGCGCTGGAAAATCCTGACCCGTTCGCCATCGTAGAATTATGGGAGGCAAGGCCCGGGTGGCAGGACGATCTCGGCAACTCTCTGTTAGTTTGCATCCGGGCTCTCTGCAAGAGTGGTTGTGATGCACAGCATGAAGTATTCAACGTGCTCTGGAAGCCGCAACACGAACGAAAGCTCTACCGCCTTGAGCTGCAACCCCGGGACCACTCGTGGCTCAACTTGTTGAAAGATTCGGAGGACTCGATGACCATGGTTGTGCTCTCGAAGACCGGCTTGCCGCTGTGGGGAATCCATGCAGACGAGCTAACAGGACCACAAGACCTACTATGCTGGAGACAGCCATCGTAATCAACAGGTCGCTTTCGCCCGTTCGGCATCTAAAAAGGATGAGAGGACATAAGCATAGAGACCCGCCATGGCGCAACGCCGACAGGCAGTGGAAGTATAGTGGAAGGTTCGGGCCATTCCAGTCGGGGCCTCATTCAGGCTTCCAGAAGGGAATCGTCTGAAGACCATCGTTGCGTTGACGGACACGCACCTCTTGCTGGAGCAAACAACTTGGTCCAACTTATCAAGAAGACTCTCAAAATCAAGTCGTCCCGCAAGGTTTGTCACTGGTAATACGCCTCGGACAACTCCGACGACGACAGTGCCGGTGACGATGTTAGGCCGGTGCCGGTAGATGTGCGTTGACAAGCTCAATTTGGATGACAAAATTGTCAACGATCTTGATCTGCGCCTCCGGGAGGAACATGGCTTTGGCAGTGCTTATCTGATTGTTCTGTGACCGATACAGAGAAAGAAGGTCGGTGTAGTGAAGTCGACAAGGGTGGGCGATTTCTGGACACCACCCTGGCGAGGCTGTTACTTAGGCAGCGAGATTCAGCTTCTGAAGGGAGGGGATCGGGTGCATGTTCGTTGGGTTGACAGCTGCCGCAGGACTGCCGCTGACCTTGCATGTGCTGGACGAGGGGCGCCTAACGACAGTGACGAATGGGCTACTTATCATGGTCAAAGGTGCACACAGATCTAAGTGGTGAGCAGGGACCGTGGTGGCACGACTTGCGTCGTTGGCATAAGATGATGGATTAACAAGGAGTCTTCAAGGGCTTCATGACCTAGAGCTACGCTACGTGGACCGTCCTCATTGGCGGGAGCAATGGACATGAAAGGCTATTTCCATTAGGAAACCCACGTGCTTGTGACACCTCTAGTGGAGCGACTCGTAATAAGAGGGATACTTTAGGTATCGTAAGGGCTCTCTATCGCTATACGTAAATAGAGAAAAGGTATTATAGTTATTAAGTAATACTGAAAAGTATTTTTGTTAGTGGTAGCCTATATTTACTTTGTTAAACTTGATTATTTTATTTATTTTGCTTGTCTACACTGCTCTTTCACTGTAGATATAGGACAGTCTCAGGTCAATTGGCTCAAAAGTTCCACGGGCTAATCGGAGGGTAGGATTTTATCCCCGGACTAATGGATAAGCTACGATAACATGATTATATAATCTTGTAAAATTGACAGACATATCCTGAAAAAAAACGCCAAGAACTGAAAAAACAGGGTCCCGATTGACGCGTAACGTTATGTCAGACAAATGCCCATCCCTAGCCGAAAGGGCCTAGCGAGCCCCCAGAAAGATTATTCAGCGTAAACCAAGCGCTTCTTTTAACCAGTTTGGATTTAGTCGTCGATCATCCGACAACGTCATTTACCGTGCCATTTCCAGAAAAAAAAAGAAGTTCTTGTGCGCAGTTCGTTTCTTCGTGCTATTCGGTCGCAAGTTGATTGCGAAGCCATGGACCCCGTGAGTCTCATGGATCGACCTGTTGAGCTGAGACATGATTATGAAGAGGATTTCGCAGACGAAGCCTCGGAGGACTATGGCAGCGATTCGAAGCAATCGCAGGCTGACGAGTCGGATCAGAGCGATCATGAGAGTCACGATAAGGTACTACAGCGAGTCTCAACGCTTCTCGCCCAAACCTAACATATCATAGGCCGTTGATTCTGCATCAGAGCATGAAGAAGCTCTTCCTCTTCACGACATCAGCTTCGGCGTCCTAGCAAAAGCGCAGGAAACATTGAGTCCCCACCAGCGAAAACGAAAGCTCGCAGAGACGCTTCAAGAATCAGTTCCGGGTTCTGGCGAGCGCACAGCCCAGGATACCTTCGATACGCGGAAAAGATCGAAAGAAACTCGCGTTGACGCTCCAAAGCGGTCGTCGAAGCATGCCCCAACCATCGAGTCCGCCCGCAAACCAGTCTCGCGGAAGAGAACCATTTTCGAACCTCCAGCGGCGCAAAAATTTCGAGACCCACGCTTTGATCCAACCGTCATGTCCGCTAATCGCGACAGGAATTCAACCTACAAAGCAAACAAGACCTATTCGTTTCTTACCTAATACCAGGCCGCGGAGATTCTAGACTTGAAATCACAAATCAAGAAGGTAAAAGACCCTCATGTTATAGCTGACTTGAAGCGGCAAGTCATGTCTATGGAGGCCAAGGTCCGCAATGCGGAATCTCGACAAAAGGAAGAAACAATCGAGAAACGTCACAAGGAGGAAGAGAAGGAAGCTCTTCGTACTGGCCAGAAATCAAGACCTTACTACCTCAAAGAGGCGGATGTTAAGAAAAGAGTTAAAGAGGAGAGGCTACAGAGTATAAGCAAAGGAGCTCGTGATAAAGCCGAGAAAAGGAGAATGAAGCGGGAAAAGGGCAAAGAGGCCAGAGACATGCCTAGGGTGAGACGTGAAAGATGATCCGAGACAGACAGAGGAGATATTGAACGATTTATTCACTCGACTTCCTATCATGGCTTCAACTCCATATCGACTACCAATTTTCCTCCCACGCCACGATGATAATCTTCCACCAACTCGTTGAGCTTTTCGAGAGGATACGTCCTGATCTTGGCTTTGACGGATTTCTTGGCCGCGAAGTCGACCATGGCCTGCAACTGGTGATTCCGGCCTGTCAAGACACCCACCAGTCTAATATGCCGAAATACCAGATCTCCAGGTTTAAACCGCCAGCCATCCTTGGGAAAGCTCACACACACGCACGTGCTGTGGTTTTTGATGATTCCCATCCCAAAGTCGAATGCTGGCTGGGATTCAGGCAAGATCAGGGATGCATCGCAACCCTTTTCGCCTTCAAGGCCTTTCGCTGGCTCTCCAAACAGGCGCCTCTTCGCGGCCTCGACAGACTCTTGCAGGGCATCCACCACGGTGACATTCGCGCTATCCTCATCAAGCTCTTCAACCACGGCTTTCAGCATCCCGATTGCAGGCGTTGTGTCCACGGCCACTACATGCCATCCCAATTTTGCAGCGAATTGCACCCCCAAATGGCCCAGACCGCCTCCCGCCCCGACGATCGCCACCGATTTCTTCTGCCTGCCACTCTCGGCCGCCGATGAGCCAGTCATGTCCAATCCCGCGGCCTGCAGAGCGTTCCAGACCGTGACACCCGCGCACATGAGCGGCGCAATGTCTACTGCCTTCATGCTGCCACCCTCCGGCACCCTCGCGACCTGCCGTGGGTCCACGAGACAGAATTCCTGAAACCCGCCGTCCCGGGTCAATCCGAGATTGGTTTCCTCACCAGGGAGTCGTCATGGTGTCGATAGCGTATTCACTTGGTGAAAATGGTATCTGCACATACATGCCATTAGTTAAAAAGGCAATAAGTCGAGTCGGAACAAGAGTTTGAATGTTTTAAAAAAACCTGGTTGGAACCCGGTCGGATTTGTAGATGACAATGCTACCACCACGTTCAGCTGGCATGAACCAATTAGCATGGCAGCGGGTGTTGTCTTTCTCAATAATTCTTTACGTGGCTTGAGCCCTCTTCGCCGAAGTAGCTTGGCAACCAGTGAGAGTGGCAGTCCCGCTCTTCCACACTTCAGATCTCGACAGCCCCACTACGACGTGCCTCGATTGTTAGATGAGACCCAAGCATTGACCGCGTTGAGCTTCAGAAGTTTCAATGTGGTGTGATTCAAGGCTGCATCAAGCTTCCGTTCTTGCAAGGTGTGCCAAATCGTTTTCAAGATGCCTCGACAGAGGAGCCATCGGCGTGACGACTTGCTCAATGACTCAATCATGACGTGAAAGTTGTCGTAGACGTCGTGACTAGTGAGGAAATCCATAAGAGCAAACGCGCTCACGGCTGTTGCTTGTACCGAGTAAGGGGCGAAGCAAGTCAGACAAAGCTGGGCAATGCGTTTGCACGACTCCAGCAGTTTTTCTTCAGCTCCTTGCCTGGCCACGTCGTCAACGTCAACATCCAGGTTTCGTAAGAGGATGCTCTGGACCTGGATACAGCGAGTATGGTAGGCTAGACAGGGTCAAGTCAGCACTTTCCCTTGCTGCTGACAACACACCTACTGAAGATCCACCAATGGCGCAGTCGGGGAAGACAGATCTTCGGGCCTGACACCAAAGGGTAACGAACGCCGCCATCTCACCAGTTCGGCCTCAATCTGACACGAAGGACTTGCCCCAGGTCGAACTGCAAGCGCGTCAATTAGGCACATTCCTTTCCCAGCCGTTTGCATTTGCTGTTTTGGGACACTCACCTCGAGTTCTGAAGGACGTAATCTTCGGATGTCTGCTCATTGGCACTACGCTCATCGGCACCCATGATGACGGCCTGGCGCAAAGCCTCGACGGTGCCGTCGGTGTCCCAGGGATTGAACAGCACGCTTCCACGCAGTTGCTCAGCGGCACCAGCGAACACGGAGAGAAGCAGGACACCCTTTCTCTCGCATTGGGTCGCCACGTACTCGTACGAGACCAGATTCATGCCGTCCCGGATCGACGACACAAAGCAGATATCCGAGGCGGAGTACATGGTGATGAGCTGGTCAAACGGTACGCTTTGATGCAATAAATGGACCAATCTGTAGTCGTTCGACGCTGAGTGTGCTGTCAGCAGCCAGCACTCCAGACGGGCCCACGGACTCAAACTCACCGTATTTCTGGTTCAGCGCTTCGACCTGGCAATGGAGATTCGTCGCCAGATCCTGGTGGTCTTGCACACTCTGCCTGCTTGGCACGGCCACCTGGATCATACCGACTTGTCCGACGAGATGCGAGTTGATGTCCAGGACGTGCTCCAAGGCGGTAATCTTCTGGGGAATGCCATTGGTGTAGTCTAGTCGTTCGGATACTCCTTAGAATGATCCAATAGCGACGTCACTATACACGGGGTTAGTGGTTACTTTAAAATGCCCTCATGTCATCGAAATCTCCTACAATTTACGCGACTTGCACGATAAAGGACCACTCAAATAACTCCCTTCTCCACCTTTGACATTAAGCCATGATCCAAAAAGTCGAATACTCCCAGGATACGAAAGTCCGGCATTTTGATCATTGGAGACTTAGACAGTGGTGCAGCCCCCTTACTTCCTCACGATATATCTAGACCATCTGTGCTTTACCGCTCGCAATAGCGTATCACTCGGCGACGGACGGACTCCTTTGACAATCCATTTCGTTAAGCTATCTTTGATCACAATCAGGGCGTGTCAGGATGTCCTCGTGGTTCATTCCCAGTAAGGGTAGACCCTTTGCGCGACTAGAGTCCTCCAAAAGATCGAATAAACCGCCACCAAGTGCGTTATTGAGCTGCCGTAGGAATCGTCCCTTTAGCGCCTCGATTTCATTTAGGAGAAGTCCGTGTTCCGACGACGTCAAAGTGTCTTCAAAACTTGGGTCATTAGTACTAGTCTAGACATAATGAGTCTAACTTATATTCGATTACTCGCCGCCACTTTATTGTCTCTAATCGACTAATCTCGACTAATAAGGCCTAGTGACAACCACTTAAATCTGTCCGCGAATTTAAGCCATCTCTAGCCTGTATCGATCTGCTTGCCTAGCTTTCTACGACACTAATTCTACCGCACTACGTCAAAAGCGTCGGAATTAATAAGGCCACTTTGCGTCTTACGTTGCCCTCGATAACGACCCGAAAATTCGACGCCCTAAGTATACTAGATCAGCGAAATATAGGCTTCCGACTTCGATTCTTTAGTGGTCATCCTTCTGAGCGAGCTTATATTTAGCTCGCTATCGACCAAGTGGCCTCTATTAACGATAGTATCGTTATACGATTTCGCTAGACGAGCTAATGCGAAACGACGAAGATAACTATTTAAGTAGTTCGCTATCACAATAGCGTCGATACTTCGCACGAGGGTTCTGAGATTCGAACTAAAGATACCGGCTACCGATATTGCTCTATCTTGCTACAGAAAGAAAATGACTTCTTTGAAAGCACTAAAGGTATAGCTATTAGCTATCGCCAACACTATTTTAATGACGCTATCGATACGATCGCGGGATAGAGCGGCCTAGTGTCTATTAGGAGATAGTGTAGAAGTATACGAGAAGAGTCGTCGCTATAATCGTACTACTTTTATAGTCTATCTATTAATATCCCCCTATTAGAGTTTAGACTCTCGTTTTGCGTTCTACTCGTCCTAGTACGATTAGACTAGTATTACTTCCTTTTTTTTCGATCTTAACTAGCTCGATAAAGCTTACTATTAAATAAAGCCTCTTTTTTTAGGTCTCTTCGATAGTATCTCTAATAGTATATCGATACGTAATCTCTTTATAGATTATATATCTTTTATATTTAATACTATTATCGACTTTATTTTATTAATAAGCGATATTGTTCTCTCCCTAATAATCTTCTCCTTCTTCTCCTTCTTCTTTTACTACTACTACTACTACTACTACTACTACTCGTACTACTCGTACTACTCTTCCTAATTTTCTTACTTACTACTTCTATATCTCTAGAGCACTTATAATCCTATCGGCCCCGCTTGATCGCTAAAGACTTTCTCGACTATCTATTTAGTCTCGAAATATCTACGAATACTTAGCTACCCTTCGCTTAGGTCTTCGTCCTATACTATTCTATTAGATCGAAATTCTATCTTAGTATTTAGGATAGGATAGCTAGGATAACTAAATAGATACTCGTTATATCCGCGAATACTCTATTCTTTAGGGGCGTAGTTAACCGCTTTCGTTAATATCGAGCCGATACTAAAACCTTAATAGTAACTATACGAGTAAACTATAACGACCTCGTTAGTAGTTTAAGAAAAGGTCTTATACGAGATATCCTACTAAGCTAGTATCGTATATAAAATATATATTAAGTAATATCGTATACTCTATATATATATAAATCTATAACCCTAACTATCTCGAACCTAAGCTTCGAGTCGATTAGTATCGCGAGGGGCCGTTACTATTTAGATCTTCGCCCTAAATACAATACGTTCGTCGCTACTAAGTTATAATCTTCTTTATAGAGCGCGAAGAGAGCGCTAAAGCTTATATACGACTTATAAATAAATAGTTAGTAAAGGCCAAGAATAATAAATCGAGTCCTATTTAGTTAGTTACTAATAAGCGGCTAAACGAGTAACTAGGTTAGTATACTAATATATTAGCGCTCTTCTAGCGATCGTACATTAAGATTAATACCGTACCGAACATAACGAAGGCCTCTCGATCTTATTAGGTTATCCTCGAAGCGCTAAACGAGCTTATTAACGACCGTATCGTCGTACGTTAACGTATTTATCTAAATTATTTTCCGACCTTCAACTCGGTCGAGTCGATAGACACTATTATTCTACGAAACGCCTCTAAAGGTCGAAACTCGGTCTCTTCTGTGTTTATACGCTACGCCGATACGCGGAAAGTCACTTAATAGCGTAATCTTGAAAGTCCCTTTCTCCTCCGCGCCGAGCTCTCGTGCCCTTCGAAGGAGCCTAGGAAAGTCTTTTATCTAGTCCATACTATTTAAACGTAGTCGTACTACACCGTCTTCTTCGTCGAACGGAATAACTTCGGAGGGAGAATCGCTCGAAGTAGTGGAGAATCCGTCCTCTAGTGTAGGTGATACTCGCGGTGCCAAGTCAATAGATTGTGCAACTACGGTCCTACCTTGAGGTAGATTATCCCTAGTCTAAAGTGCCTCATACGTTGACGGGCGCGGCTCGTATAGTGCCGGTAACGTTACATTGCCACTCCGCGTCAATATATTCTCTACGGTCGGGTACGCGTCGACTTCGATTTCGCTCGTTATATCTAACTTAGCTATAGTGGAAGGTGAATATAGATAAAGGACTCCGGCGGCCTAATGGATTACGATATGGGCGACTAGATAGCCTATAGAGGGCCTAGACTCGTGATGTCTATTATGACCGCAATCTCCTAATGATAAGTCTTCTTCCAATCGGTTAGGCCGAGACTAGCATTGAGCTAATATGGGCTCGTTATTTAGGTCTATACTCGTACTGCTATTGAGTGGCGATAGCGTAGCTTATTTATCTAAAACTTAGGGAGATTCGATAGGGAGAGATCGTAGAAGGACCTAGATATCCTTATAAATAGCCTAAATATTTACTATAGAGTCGAGAAACTTTTAAGAAAGCTATATACTATTATATTCGAGACTCGCGTACTCGTATAGTATTATCGACTCTAGCGCCGTAAGAAGAAAACGTCGCAAACCCTTACAAAGAAAATAGTGACTTTAATAAATATTCGATTAAATCATCGTAGAATAGAAAGGTTCTTTAAAACGTTAAGGTAATTTATTTCTAATATATAAGAGATAAGATATTTTTAGTACGTAAGAGTAAGAAGAGTATAAGGACGGCTTATAGAGAATAGCCTTCGAAATACTTCGTAAATAGTCTATATTTAACACTAGAGGGTCTAATTTCGGATTTAATGTTTATAGGGCTAAAAATAGCTATAGTATATTGCTAGAAGCCTAGAGCCTTTCTATAGTGTCAACCTTATATCTCGGCGCGTATCCCTATTCGTTAACTACGTAATATACACTCTAGTGGAAAGTGCAAGTCACGTACTTACGACTCCAAAAAGTAGCGGTCACTATTATCGGCTACATTTAGTTATCTAGGCAAACCAAGGAACGAACTAGTGTAGATAGCGACAATGGAAGCTCTCTACTTTGGATTGGAAGGCTCCAATCTCTCCTTTTCACTTCTCTTCTACCACCGAAGGTATAGTGATTCATATCGATAGCAACTCCAACTACTCCGACTCCAACGCGCTCGTGTGCGCGTGACGCGTCAACACCACAAACTCAACGACGATCCTTACGGCCCAACACAACGCGCGCGAGGTCGATGAAGGAACTCACAGTACATAGGCGTAGATAGCGAGAACACGGAACATATACGACAGACGAAGTTTTGGGGTGATCGGCTGGCGAAAGAGCCACAAGCGCAAGTCCAAACCGAGACGCCCACCCCGGCTATTGCCCAGGTCTTCCAACTGGTCCGAAGCATGGTAATGAGCTACGAGACGAAAGTGAAAGACCATCCAAGAACGTACGAGCATAAGGTCGAGTCATTGTTATTTATCACTCACCGGTTGCTCATGCTCGTTTTTGGAATGGCCGGCCTCCTTAGTACAGGTAACAGTAGGTGCTTAACACGATTTGAAGGATGCATCTCGATTTTGGTTGGCTAAAAGCACCAAAATTGGACATGCCGATATGCTGCTGTGCAGTGGTGAGTCGGACCGGTTTGCTGATGTTGGCAAGACCTGAAAACCCGGATAGCAACAGGGCTGTAGAGGGCCAAGGCTGCTTTCATTTATGACTATCGTTCCTCCAACACTCCGAAGAATATCGAAGAGGCTGCTTCTGCCCTCTTCCCTCGTACCCCTACACGCAATTACAAGGTAGTGGAAGCGGGGCCCTCATTCCAGCGGCCGTACGCAGATATTGCCTTGCTTCAGATCGTGTACTCGTGTGAAACGGACCTCGTCGGTGCTAGTGGCGTCTTGGATTTTTGTCAGGATCAGAGATGGCTCCAAGATCTGGACATTGCATGCCACCATCGAGAGCCTTAACCGTCATTCTGAGGTGCCCAGTGGAGATGGCCACATGATCCGAGACAAGTCCTGGCACAACCAGTGGATCGAGGATGTCAATTTTGAAGACGTCGAACCTGAAATCGACATCGAGGGTCAGTGGTGAGTTGCTCTTGTCGTATTGCAACGCTAAGTATTGTGAGTGGCCTTTACATTGCTGCTGCTTTCAAAGTCCTCGGCGTCAGCGCCCTCATCGTCGAGCGCAACCACCGTATTGGGGACAATTGGCGCAACTTTCCATGAGGCCGATCACTTTCCCCACCATTACTTCCCGAACCACTGGCCAAGTTGACCCCGGCCGGGAAAATGGGTGACTGGCTCGAGTGTAACGCAAGCGCCTTCGAGGGAACCGCATGGACATGGACTGACTCGAGCGTCGTTGCTGCCCTTGCAAAATGCTCCACGGGTGATTGGGACCTCACCGTTCAACACGGAACCAAGGAGGGCCAGCACACTCGGACCTTCCGCCCCAAGCCGGTTGTCCTGGCTACCTCGCTCGTATACGAATTGCCTCGACTGTAAGAGGCCTTATGGGATATATGTCAAGTGGGAGGATTATCTATGTTTATGATTTCGTATCCCATGAGTATTATGGGTGGGGTAGATGATAAGCTACTCAATAGTCATTAAGGTGCGTCTTGGCATTTCTTCTAGTTAAGGTTGCTTACCTAAACTTAACTATACCTTGGTTAAGACTCTACTCATTGCTGCCTAAAAGATTGTATATAATTAAGATTTCTCTTCTAGGTTTTTACCTAGTTATTTCCACTACCCCTATATGATTTCACTATATAAGACTATTTAAGCTATTTCTAGCCAAGATGGTTTTTATTATTATTATAGCAAAATAGAAAAGTTTCCGAGTACCTCACAACTGATTTTCGTGATGGCTTCGTACCCAAATCAAATGTCAAGGGCTAAACTGCCATCCTCCATGCGCATGTAACAGGCAAAGCCACAGCAAGAAGGACACTCCCCTTTGTGGGCACGGTAATCAAGGCTTTTCTCTGGCGCCGTCTCGTTTGACCTGCTCACCAGGCTGGGTCGGGTCTCAAAAGGCAGAAAGTCGTCGGCAAACATTGCCCGTTTCTCTCGCCCGAGTAGGGGCCACTCCGTGCCTTAATTCGCTTCTGGCCCCTGATTGTAGTGGGGATTAATTGTGCACTGCAGCGCAAGGACACAAGACACAGGCCTTAGAACGGTACGGATACTATATACGGAGTAGTTGATCCGGTTGACTCGCGCAGAAACCATGCCGATATCCTTGCTTTTAATACTACCACGCAAGCCACAAAACAGCAACTCACTCGACGAAGACTGACCTACACCAATAATATTGTATTAACTTGTATTGTTTATTTGGAGCCATGCTGTCTAATAGCAAAGGTCAAGTCATCTCACCCTGCTGCGCGTGGAGATAGTCCTCATATTGCTGAAACAACCTTTCTCATATTTAGGATATGCTAAATTTCGAGGATAGAGACAGCGGACAGTGAGAATATCCACTAAGCTTGTATGATCTTGAAGCTGTTTTTATTGCGCTCTTAGGAACGGCAGTTGCTACCCTTTGGTCCCTATCATTGGCTCCTAGCAACTTATAACACACATCGCCATATCTAGCGCTATCGTTAAACTAGCCACCCTAGTATCCAGTTCCTTCCGTAGTGCTAGGACCACGAACCAACGTAGTCGCACGGTAGCTTAAGACCCTTCGGGAAACTAATCGAAGATCCACGGCCACGACTTACCTAATTGCCACCATCGTGTGAAGTTATCATCCTCTTTTACCGTCCACTAACCTCGCTTCGTTTCGCCGCAATCCCATTTAAGGCATTCGATAAGTAGATAGCTACCGAGCACCTCGGTATAGCTAGAAATACTACGTTAATAGGAATCTAAAGCCGACCTATATCTCTACTTTCTACTAAGTAGGTAGGCGAGGTAGTAAACGCTCGCTAACGTATTAGGATAGTCCTCCCTCAGCACCTTATATCTTCCTACTAGTGCCCGTCGATACTTCGATTCTACCTCCTCGTACTTCTCCTAATATTGTAGTACCACTACTAAATTATTCACACTCATTAATATAGTGAGGTAATCCACCCCTAGTATCTTCTCACTACTTACTAGTGCTCGTCGATATATCGATTCTATCTCCTTATACTTCCCCTAATATTATAGTATCATTACTAAATTATTTATACTCGTTAATATAGTAAGATAGTCTACCCCTAGTATTTTCTCTCTTTCCGCTAATGCTCGTCGATTTATCGATTCTATCTACTCGTACTTCCCTTAATATTATAGTACTAATACTAAATTATTTATACTTATTAATATAGTGGGATAATCTACCCTTAGTACCTTCTCACTACCTACTAGTACTCGTCGACCTATCGACTCTACCTTCTCGTACTTCCCCTAATATTATAGTACCGCTACTAAATTATTCATAATCGCTAACGTAGTGGGATAGTCTACCCCTAGGACCTTCTTATACCCCTTTAGTGCCCGTCGAAACTTCGATTCTATCTCCTCGTGCTTCTCTTAATATTATAGTACCACTACTAAATTATTTATACTCGTTAACGTAGTTAGGTAGTCTATCCCTAGTATCTTCTTATACCCCTCTAGTACTCGTCGATTCATCGATTCTACCTACTCGTACTTCCCCTAATATTATAGTACGTATACTAAATTTAGTATACTCGTTAATATAGAGAAATAATCTACCCCTAGTACCTTCCCTCTTATCGCTACTACTCGTCGACCTATCGACTCTATCTCCTCGTACTTCCCCTAATATTATAGTATCGCTACCAAATTGTTTACACTCGTCAACATATCGGGATAGTATACCCCTAGCATCTTCTCCCTTACCGCGAGTGCCCGTCGATTTATCGACTCTGCCTCCTTATACTTCCCTTGAATTTGTAGCACTAGTGCCAAAATGTTTATGCCGTCTAAAGTCGTACTATCCTCTCGTCCAAAGATCTCATCTCGTACCTCTAGACTTTTTCGAACCATTGCCTCCGCCACCCTATATTGGCCATGGTCCATCGCAAAATAACTTGCCTTAAACAACACTTTCGCCTATATCTAAAGGTGATCACTTGACACTCTGTACGTCGATATAGTCTGTACATAGGGAAACAGTGCCTAACACGTTGACTAGTTATCGTAATTCGCCTCGGGAAAAGCCGCACCCATGACCTCAATATATCGCTCTTGCCACCTTTCAAGGCCTCCTTTATGTATCTCAAGCCATGTTCTCGTAGAGAGCTGTACGAGCGAGTGCATATTGAATAAATGATTTTTCATGTCGATACCGATTAGATTGTACGCTCTCAAAGTCGCAAGATCATCCTCAAAGCCGATTTCACTGTCATGAGCACTAGTATATTGCCCCCGAAGGAGGTAATCAGGAATGGCCTCGCGGTCGAACATACTCATTAATGCAAGCAGATGGGTGGCCGATTCCTGGGTCTAAAGCAGATAATCAAAGGTCGTGTACCACGTTATGATGATCGAATTAGACGCCTTCCTATCTCGTCGAGGATCTGAAATATGTTTCTGTAGAAGTCTGCTCCGTTCGCTGTTATCCTTCTGTAACATCTCAATGTACCAAGACAAGTCGATTCGTGGTGCTCGTTGGTTGATGTATGCAGCCGCCTGCGTGATCGCCAATGGCATGTAGTCCAACTTTCGTACCAACTAAGCTATATCGTCAGCATTCGCCCCAGATCCAGCGTTTTTCAGCTTCCTTGTGAGCAGGGTTTGTGCTTCCTCCAACCCCATTGGTCCAATTTCCAAAATGTTCTCACAAGGCACATCCATCCCCTCCAGAACATCTCGGCTGCGAGATGTAATCAGGATTGACCCTTTAGCAGACCGCGGAAGGTATTCGGACAGTGAGAGTTCTGTCGGCGGTGTTGTTATATTGGTGTCCATCCCGTCATGCGATGACTCAAACATGACTTCGGCGGTGTCTGCATTGTCCACAACCATCCTCCACTGGCCGTGGGTCTCGTCCGATAGGAACGCGTGCACCAACCTCAGAACGTCCATTTTGGGCTCGCTCCACCCAGGCAGTTGCAGATATGCGGCAATTTGTCGATAACTCTCTTCAAATCTTACTGCACTGCTCGCGTGTACCCAGAAAACCCATGGCTTTAGATATGTGTCTCGGATACGATAGGCATATTCGATCGCCAGCTACGACTTCCTATCCAATTTAGTTTTCGCCTTCACCAGATATTGCAGAATGTCTTACCCTACTCCTCCCAGCCCGACAACTCCGATACGCGTCCCTAGTTCGGAGGTTCGCTGCAGAATAAGATCTAGGATAGGGCGCTCGACGAAAAAGCTATCCCGGCTAAAGGGGATGGTATCGTAGGTCGTAGGGCTAGTTAGGTGTGAATTAGGTGATGCTAGCAATGAGCCAGTGTTAGTAATGTGTCTATCGGCGTTGAGGTGAAATATAGTACTAAATAGTAAAGCTAGGAGTAAATAAATACAAGATCCGAGACCAAGGCCAGCTATATTGAAGTTATAGTTCACCGGGCCACTATTCGTTTGAGGACTATAGTTAGTGGAGCCCGAGCCGCTCGTCGTATTGTGTTCATCTCCGATAGCTAACTAGCTATGATCCTTTACTCTACCTAGAGTATTCGCGCTAGGGTTAGAGGACGCCGCGATCGAGAGACGACTATCTCGACGGCGAGGGAGGGCGAGGGGTCCAACGGACCGCCCCTCTAACGCGTAGGGTCGTCGACGGTTAGGGGCGGCCGCTATCGTCGTCGCCGTCCCGTCGGCGCCTCCCGCCAAGACTCGACCCCCGTTACGCCAAGTCGACCCCCCTCACTTACTTTCGACCGCCGTCCCTTCGACTCTCGACCATCATTACCGTCCTTCTCGACTCGACTACTCTCGCCTTATTATCTCTTCTCTCTCTTACGAATAGATTTTCTTTCCGACAATAACTCTAAACCTTCCTTAGTTAAAACTAATACTCGACCCTTTTTAGGCTCACTCCTATATATCGATAAAACTTTATCGTTAAAGAAAATTATTAGTCGATCTAGAAGTAAGGCGCCGAAGAAATATACAAGTTCGAAAAGTCGCGAGAAGATAGGTATAGGAAATCACCTCGCGACTTTTCGAACTTAGATATTTCTTCGGCGGCGACCCATAAGTACTTATAAGCGATTTGCGACTTTAGAGAACCCTTAACTACCCCCTCGACTACTACTCGACTACCCTCACCACTACTCGACCACCCTCACCACTACTCGACCACCCTCACCACTACTCGACTACCCTCACCACTACTCGACCACCCTCACCACCACTCGACCACCCTCACCACCACTCGACTACCCTTATCACTACTCGACCACCCTTACCACCACTCGACCACCCTCACGCTAAGTCGACTACCCTCACGCCAAGTCGACTCTCCTCACCATAGTTACTCGACCACCCTCACCACCACTCGACCACCCTCACCACTACTCGACCACCCTCACTACCGCTCGACTACCCTCACCACTACTCGACTACCCTCACCACTACTCGACCACCCTCACTACTACTCGACCACCCTCACCACTACTCGACTACCCTCATCACTACTCGACTACCCTTACTATTACTCGACTACCCTCATCACTACTCGACTACCCTTATATTCTTCGACTACCCTTATATTCTTCGACTACCCTTATATCCTTCGACTACCCTTATATCCTTCGACTACCCTTATATTCTTCGACTACCCTCACGACTACTCGACTACCCTCACTATAATTCGACTACCCTTATCACCACTCGACCACCCTTATATCCTTCGACTACCCTTATATCTTTCGCCTACCCTTATATCCTTCGACCACCTTTTCGATATCCCCCACCTACTTCGATCTCTATTCTCACTATTTCGAGATCCTTAGATCTTGAAATAATCCTAGTTGATTCCCCTCTAATACGTCGTAGCCTTAGTTCATAAGGTCCCGATAGTTCCTTGTCGTCGTAAGGGAGTCCGGGCAGCTGATCACTATATCGGCCACAACCATAGGGACTATATACCCCGGATAGCTAATCGTCGAAGCAGTTACGAAGTTCACGCGAGAAGCAGAAGAGCAAAAGATATAAAACAACTTTTCATTCTACTATGCCGAAAGGCAGGCGCAAGGGTTAGGGTTAGGGTTAGGGTTAGGGTTAGGGTTAGGGTTAGGGTTAGGGTTAGGGTTAGGGTTAGGGTTAGGGTTAGGGTTAGGGTTAGGGTTAGGGT